>NW_027195252.1:62500-112500 GCF_038502225.1 Cherax quadricarinatus
ATAAGATCACAGTAAACAGGTGATTTCAGAATATGCAAAACAACCACTCTGAAAGAATAGAGAAATTCCAAGTGCTTTCGTGACTACTCACATTATCAAGGAACTATCTTGATAATGTGAGTAGTCACAAAAGCGCTTGGAATTTCTCTATTCTTTCAGAGTGGTTGTTTTGCATATATATATATATATATATATATATATATATATATATATATATATATATATATATATATATATATATATATATATATATGTATGTATACATTCTCAGGAGCTAGGGTCAGGAGCTGTGAATCTAACCCTACAGCCACATATAAGTGAGTACACACACAGAAAATATGTTAAAATCGTGATTATACACAAATTATAACTTGAAATCGTAATCGTATCATAATTGACGAAAGGAACTTTTATACTTTATTAACATAACTCATTAGTTGTGTCTTTTTATTATAATAAATATAATTAACATGAATATAATTTATTCAATATACCTGCATATTGTATTATATAGCGTATTTGGTAATCTATTTCTATATGAGCGAAATTGCCACTAAGGGGAATAATTTGGGAAGTTTTCATAATAGATCAGACAAATACATGAATAGGAATTGTTAGCAAGAAATGATTTGAAAGGCTGGGTGTAAGACCTGCCTTAAACAGGCCGGAATTTCTGACAAAATCGTATCTTTTTTCATATCTTTCAATATTAAAACAAATCAGAGACATATATGCTTATTCTTACACGTAAGAGATTTAAAGTATTCAACTATAGAATAGAAATATTAGAACTACAAATGCTATGAATACTAGTCACTGTGTACAAAAAACCACTCGCTTAGAATCCACCCAAAGTGGTCAGACCATTAACCTTTCTGGGTTCACTCTCTTCCTGTTAATCAACAATCTTTCCACTGTTCTATCCTGTTTCATTCCTTCCCCCTTCCCTTTCTTGCAATTCCTCTTATTGTTCAGAAACATAAACCCCCCAAAAAGGTATATTAGTGAATTATATACCTCGGGAGTTCTTGAAAGTTCTTTCAAAATATTATTGACCATTTATAAAACGGTGTGTATTTGCCTTATTATGGTCAGACGGAGGCTTTAATATTATCTAACAAAGTAGAATAAAAACAGACAAAATTTCAAGAGAAAATTTTGGTCTCAGTCCCATTGTTTTGAGAATTTCTTCCTCACATCCTGTTCCCATTCACTCTCACATTCTCTCCTTCCACATAACTCATCCATCACTTCCTCCATCGCCCACTCCATCATCTTGTTAACTCCTCAGATATATCTACCAACACAAGTTTCCATCTTTGTATCTCCCCCAACATGTCTTTCCTTCAACCCAACACAGCCCCCCAACATTACCCCTGCCACCCCTATTATGACTTCAAAGTCTTCCTTTACGCAGCTCCTCACACAGCATACTCAATCACCACATACTACCGCTCCTGTATTACCCCAACATAAACTAAACCTCACTCCTACATCGTCCCAACATAACCTTATTCTCACCCCCTACTTTCCTCCTTCCGACACTCCTCTCCCCGAAGTATTGCATTCTTCTCTTATTCTTTCCGTTGCCTCCCCGCCAACTTCTTTTAAATTGAGAACCCAAGTCTCTTGTGACTGTGTGTGTGTGTGTGTGTGTGTGTGTGTGTGTATTCACCTCACCTAGTTGTGGTTGCAGGGGTCGATTCACAGCTCCTGGCCCCACCTCTTCATTGGTCGCTACTGTCACTCTTCCCTCTCCATGAGCTTTATCATATCTTTTCTTAAAGCTATGTACGGATCCTGCCTCCACTACATCACTTCCCAGACTATTCCACTTCCTGACAACTCTATGACTGAAGAAATACTTTCTAACATCCCTGTGGTTCATTTGAGTCTTCAACTTCCAACTGTGACCGGTTGTTGCTGTGTCCCATCTCTGGAACATCCTGTCTGTCCACCTTGCCGATTCCTCTCAGTATTTTATTTATCTTTATCATATCCTCCCTATCTCTCCTGTCTTTCAGTGTCGTCAGGTCAATTTCCCTTAACCTCTTTTCGTAGGACATGCCCCTTAGCTCCGGGACTAGTTTTATTGCAAATCTTTACACTTTCTCTAGTTTCCTTACATGCTTGGCTAGGTAAGGGTTCCAAACTGACGCTGCATACTCCAATATGGGCCTAATGTACACAGTATAGAGGGTCCTGAATGACTCCACATTAAGATGTCGGAATGCTGTTCTTAAGTTTGCCAGGCGCCCGTATGCTGCGGCAGTTATTTGGTTGATGTGCGCCTCTGGAGATGTGCCCGGTGTTTATGCTTACCCAAAGATCCTTTTTCTTGAGTGAGGTTCGTAGACTCTGACTCCCTAGGCTGTACTTATTCTGTGGTCTTCTTTGCCCTTCCCCCAATCTTCATGACTTTGCACTTGGTGGGGTTGAACTCCAGATGCCAGTTGCTGGACCAGGCCTGCAGCCTGTCCAGATCCCTCTGTAGTTCTGCCTGGTCCTCGTCCGACTGAATTCTTCTCATCAACTTCACATCATCTACAAACAGGGACACTTCGAAGTCTATTCCTACCGTCATGTCGTGAGTGTGTGTGTGTGTGTGTGTGTGTGTGTGTGTATGTGTTTGTGTGTGTGTTTGTGTGTGTGTGTGTCCGTGTACATGCTATAAAAAGGGAACAGGTAGCAAATTATCTTCTGATCTACAACAGTGTTATGCGTTGAAAAAAAATAACCGCTGTAATCTGAGCCCTATCACTGACACATGAGTTAATTAAGAGCTGAAAAAGAAGACGGCTCTCGCTCTCGCTCTCCCTCTCTCTCTCTCTCTCTCTCTCTCTCTCTCTCTCTCTCTCTCTCTCTCTCTCTCTCTCTCTCTCCCTCTCTCTCTCATTTTCTTGTGCATCTGTTACTAGTAATAATTCTGTTATTATGATATATTATTATTATTATTAATGACTATAGCACTGATGTGCCCATCATAACCTAACACTACTGAGTTGAGATGACACATTAAATTTCCAGTGTTTTCTCTCTTCAGAGAAGATGCCGTGATGCTGGTGAAGACTTGATATTAAGAGTTATAACTACCTTCTTCTTCTTCTTCCTAGGATCAAACCTGATCGTCTCGGATTTCTTGGTACTGTATGCCTCCTACCAGTATTGTGCTCCCTTTAATAATAATAATAAATAATAATAATAATAATAATAATAATAATAATAATAATAATAATAATTAAAAATATAATGGTGACTACGCTATTCAAGAGTGATATCCCTGTACCTCGTGAGCCCTACAGGAACCACATAAATAGTGTAAATTTGAAGCCTGTCAGGTAAGTTGTTTTCCAGCTATGTCAGGATTCCAACGATTGCAAGTTATTTTTATTTTACAATCTCACTTCAGCAGTAAATCTGCCTACAGGCAAACCAAACTTAATGGCTACTGTCCTGGTCCTGAGATTCATCAACAATTAAATATTGAAGCAGTTCCAAAAGACAAACTGAAAATTACTTAACGGGATTTATCAGGAATAAAAATAACACGCTAATTTATCCATACAATGGTCACATCAGCACCTACACAGTTGAGTTTCACTCTACAGCGTCGTCATATTGGGAGGCACTGGAGGTTATGGAAGTTATTCCGAGCCACTGCAGGTTGCTAAGAATGGGTTCAACAATGTGGTCATGGGCACATGAGCAGGCAGAATGTTCCAAGATTTTGGTCCTGGTTACTCTATACGAGTGTTGAAGATTTGAAGCTGCTTGGACGAGGCATTCTAGAGTTTTGAGCGAAATAGAATAAGTTGGAGGAAGAAAAAAGAAAAAATCAGGTAATCTCTTAAGGTCCCCCTTCAGTAATACATAATAATAATAATAATAATAATAATAATAATAATAATAATAATAATAATAATAATAATAGCAGCAGCAACAACTTGAAGAAACACATTCAGTAATCCTTGTGTTGCATGCACTGAGTACGTACGCATTTACACGCAAGACAAGACACAATCCTATAGTTATCTTTGGTAGCTGTAAGTACGGTAAAGAGAACCATCTAATGGTGGTATACAACTCTAGATAGTCTGGTGATCGTCAGGTGAGCTGTGGCATTCTAACTTGTCAGGAGAGGTTGGGGGGATAGTTCAATCCCTTTATATAAGTAATCGTTCCATCAAGACTTTCTCAGGGCATCAGCTGCTTCATATTATCTGGTGACCTCCGGTTCCTTGTGATAGCTGTCATTCCGTGAAATAAGATATGTGTAGTATTAGGGCAATTTAATGAGAAAACGTTTCACCACTAACGGCTTCATCAGGACTAATGAAAGCGAAATATTTCGTAATTAAAATATTCTGATACTGCGAATGGTATGTTATATCACATCTTTCTCATTTGTATTTACTCACAGAACGAAATGGTGTTTGAACTCATGGCAAGCCTGTCCTGTTAGTTATTGAGTTGGCTGGTGATGATGAACTTTTTTCATTTTAAGTACATTATGCAATGCATGTGGAATACGATAATTCATTTTTTGAATTATACAAGTTATTAGGACGTCCACATATCTTTTTCTTGTTCAGTGGTAATTGTGACTGTTTCGGGCCATTGGTTATAGCACAATCCGGAATTCTAGAAACTCTGCGAGTTGTGAACTAAATGTTACTGTGAAGCAAAGTTGTGAATAATATATTTAGTTATTTTCTAAAAAAAAAAATATTAGCATTTACAACTTTGAAGAGTAATTTATTCCATGGTTTTATATGTTAGAGAGAGAAAGAGAGAGCGAGAGAGCGAGAGAGAGAGCGAGAGAGAGCGAGAGAGAGCGAGAGAGAGAGAGAGAGAGAGAGAGAGAGAGAGTGGGAGAGAGAGCAAGAGAGAGAGCGAGAGAGAGAGAAACCAAGGACGAAATGAGAAGGACATCAACATTAATGGGTGATTGTTTAGGGTTAATATAACTGTAAAGTGGGAGGTTTACTGTTTATAATTCAAACGAGACCCCTTTATATCTGGCACTTGACGTAGTGTCTGTGTCTGTGTCTGTGTCTGTGTCTGTCTGTCTGTCTGTCTGTCTGTCTGTCTTCTGTTACTTTGTTCGCTCGTTCCCTTCTTTTAGTGTTTTACCTCCTCATTTGGGATCTGCCTCAACCCCCTACCCTTGGGAACCTCCTTTCCGCTAGAACTCTCAGAATCCCCTCTCGCTCATTCTTCCGCTTCCCCTAGCTCTACCTCACTTTCCCTAGCTCTACCTCGCTTTCCCTAGCTCTACCTCATTTTACCTAGCTCTTCCTCACTTTACCTAGCTCAATCTCACTTCCACTAGCTCTACCTCACTTCCCCTAGCTCTACCTCACTTCTCCTAGCTCTACTTCATTTTACCTAGCTCTCCCTCACTTCTAGCTCTACCTCAATTTACCTAGCTTTACCTCAATTTACCTAGCTCTACCTCGCTTTATCTAGCTCTACCTCACTTCCCCTAACTCAACCTCACTTCTCCTAGCACTGCCACACTACCCCTAGCTCTACCTCACTTTACCTAGCACTAACTCACTTTACCTAGCACTAACTCACTTTACCTAGCACTAACTCACTTTACCTAGCTCTCCTCCATTTAATCTAGCCCTTTCTCCATTTCTCTAATTCTCCTCCTTTTCCTTTAGTTCTCCCTCTCTTTCTCTAGCATTCTCTCTCTTTTCCCACTTATCCCTCCCTTCCCCCTTGTTCTATTTTGTTATTCTTACGTGTTCCTTCTCTCCCTTCAGTTTATTTCCTCCCTGCTGTTCCCTGTCTTCTCCCCTCTTTTCTAATTCCCGCACTCCCTCCCACATCTATCATGCCAGTTCATTTGCTCTTCCTCCTCCCGTCTCCTCCATTTCCTTCCCTTCCAATCCCCGTCTCAATGAATCTTCCTGTTCTCTTCTACGTCTCTCACCTCTGTTCCTGCACTTCTCCCCTCCTCCCCAATGCTTGTCTCGTCAGATTCCCCGTCTTCCTCCCCCCCCCCCCCACAAAAAAAGAAAAAAAAAACGGCAACAGCAATAAAAAAATCTAATCTCTAAACAGGAATTTAAACAATTATTTAAATAATTGCTGACGAGAGAGCCTTTTTCTCCCTCTCCCACCTCTTCTCCCTCCCCATCCCCTCTCCTTCATCCCCCACCCCTCCTTCAAACATGCCTTCCAAGCCTCCCTCACACTTCACAACCCTTCCTTATCCCTCCAAACCGGAATCCCTCACCATCTCCCTTATCCTGTAAACCCCTTCTCTCGCCCAGGTGTCTCCCTGCAACCCCCTCCCTTTCCTCTCCCACTCCATGATACATCAAAACCCCTCCCATGCGTCCCCCTACCTTGCCGAGTCCCTCCCCCTCCTTTTCTTTCCTCCAAATCTCCCTCTCCCGTCTCACCTTCTCTTCAAATTCACTTCCCCCAAAACCTTCATACCTCTAAACCTCCTCCCCTCCTCACTCACCTATTTCCTTACCCCCCATCTTCCCTTCCTGCAAACCCCCATTCCAAGTCTCTCTCACCCATCCCGACCTCCACCACCATTAAGCCCCCCTCCCTACACCCTCCAAAATATCCCCTCCCCAACCACCATTTCCTTAAATCCACCCTCCTCTGCATCCCCTTCCCTTCTCAGCTCCCCCACTTCCCCAGCTTCAACCCCCTACACCCACCAACCTCCCCTTCCCCATCCTTTCGGGGAGACATACTTAAGATTCGGGAGAGACACCCAGAGAGACATTTGCTCCTCCAATTACAACCTTTAAGTGATATCCTCTTCTGTCTCACGTCTCGCTTATTTTAATTAAATTTAATCACACGCAAGCCTGATACAATTTCTTTTGTATTTTTTCTTAGTGCACATTTGTCCCGTTCGAGGTGCCTTGGAGCTGGTGAAGAGCTCTTAGTCCGTGGAAGTGGAGGCAATCTTTCCTGCTATAGATTAACTTGCCTACCATTCATTCCCAGGAAGATAATGATAATAAATGTGCTGTCAATTTCAACTTAATTGTCTGTTCTAGCTTATGACAAAGGTTCTGTTCAGAACCGAAAGGCTTCAAGTTCTGTTTCCACTCCCTAAGTTTTATTTGTATACCCTAGTCGTTCATTCGTGTCTTTATCATTATTGCTCATTCACACAATGTAAATACACACACACACACACACATATATATGTGTGTGTGTGTGTGTGTGTGTGTGTTTGCTATTCATCGAGAGGAGCTTACCTGTGTGTGTACATACACGAGTGTGCCTTCACAGAGAAGTGTTTGTCTCTTGGTGCACAAGAGATATGCATCAAGAGGTTTGTTTAAGTCGGTGTATACAGGCTGTAGGCTTACCCTCATTGCTGCTTTAAGGTTAAAAGTATTCTTGTTGAACGACAAGATGTCGACCAGTAAAGTAAACGATCCAAGAGGTATTAAGGAATGGTATCGACCAGGAGGTAACACAAGGACACCGATAGCAGAGCTAGCATATGTATCTGGTTTCGCTAAAAGCTGAATTTTTACCAAGTCACGATTGACCTCGAGAGAGCACATATTTGAGCGGAATGTTACTGTAATAAATGTGATCTTATTTTACCCAGGGACTCGCATGCAGCCGGTAGACTTTGTACCTAACATGGTAGTTCACGGAAATTCCTCAATAGGTTTCATTCCTAACAGTCAATAGGCTTCATTCCTAACAGTTTAACTCTGATAGTCTCATTCCCCACCACAACAGATGGGAAGGTGTACTGGTCCTGACCTTTGTTGCACGAACAAGGCAGTACGCAAGGGCAACTTTGCCAATTAAGAAAGCGAAATGATTCAGTATATTGAGCTTCGTGCAGGCCGGCCTGTAACGAGGCTCCTGTCTACCTAACACCACACCAAGCCACCCTATCACGAGAATGTGGTGTTTTATTCTGTAAGTTCTGACCGGGAGAGAGAGAGAGAGAGAGAGAGAGAGAGAGAGAGAGAGAGAGAGAGAGAGAGAGAGAGAGAGAGAGAGAGAGAGAGAGAGAGAGAGACATTTATACTAAGCTAGAACGTTGGTTTTGGGAGTTATTTTTTTTTTTTTTTTTTTGAGTTACGTCTGTTATAATGTATTTAGCTATGTTAATCTAACCTATCCAAACCTAATCTAACATAATAAAGCCTGACCGAAAATAGAATAGCAAAACCCAACTCAACCTAATCTTACCCACCCAAACCTAATCTAACCTAATCCAGCCTAACCTAGCCTAACCTAATCTATCCTAATTCAACAAAGGCGTGTTAGTTATGGTAGCACGCTTGCTAGCAACTTAGTTGCATCATAGGAAGTGGAAGAAGAGCTGCTGAACCTCTATACAGGGTGAAACCTTACTTGGTAAAGTTCTTACTTGGAGCGAAACGTTGTGTTAATAAAAACCTTTTTCTGTAACTTGTGTCTTTTTTTTATGTTGTCAACACTGCATCGCTATGATCCTCAAAATATTGGTACTTAATGTCAATACAAGGTGTTATTACAGATTGTCAACACAAAGTGTCAGCACAAAGTGTCAGCACAAAGTGTCAGCACAAAGTGTCAGCACATTGTTTGGGAAGAAACAGTGACTGTGCCTTGTCAGACCGCAATGAAAAAAAAAAGTCACAAAATAAGACTTCTCGCAAAGTTTTAGGAAAATAATGAAGGAGAAAGTGACCAGGATATGCCACAAACTTTTATTTACATTAAGAGAACAGACGCGAAAGAGTGGCAATAAAAACTTTCACTTTTTCCTAGAGCCTACTTTCAGTTCACCCCATCCCCCCGCACCCACTTTCCTGTTTTTTTCCTAGAGCCTTCTTTCATTACCCATGACACCTACTTTCACTTTCACTTCCCTCTAAAATCTGTTTTGCCCTTCACATTTTTTGCTTTCTTTAGACTCCTACTTCCGTTTCCCCGGCACCTACTTTCACCTTCCCTTAGAGAATACTTCCACCACCCTGGCAACTTATACTTTCCTCTGGTGCTTACTTTCACTTTAACCTGGCAACTCTTTTCACTTATGACAGGCACTTACTTCTTTCCCTTGGCACCTACCGTCTATTACCTTTGGCATCCATCTTCAATTACCCTCTAACACCTACTTTTAGTTACCCTTGGCACTAATTTTTACTTACCTGTGGCACTTACGTTTACTTACCACTGGCACTTAACTTGAAATTGTCCTTGACATCTACTCTTATTTTCCTTGGCACCTCTCACTTACCCTTGACACCTGCTTTCAATTAACCCTGACACCTACTTTCACTTTCCCATGGTAACTTTCTCAATTGAACTAGGCAATTAGAAAGCGATATCAAGTTCTTGGTAAAGGCAGTGCCTGGGTGCCATGCTCCTAGGGTGCCACGCTCTTAGGGTGCCACACTCCTGGGGTGGCACTTGCGCATGTATTTTTCACGCTGGTGTTATCACACAGGCCTCGCTCTCTCCCTGCCCTCGTGTCCCTTCTCCCTCGGGGAGAAGGGGAGAGACGAAAGGGGAGGTGACGAGGAGGGTGGAGTCGAACAGGAGGGGGGGGGGAAGACATGAGGGAGGCGAAGAGAGATGTAGAGAGGGTAGGGAAGTAGAATGTTGGGGAAGGGGAGTGGGAGACGGGAGTGAGGGGACGAGAGGAGGAGGTAGGTAGAGGGGAGTGGGGATGAAGTGAGTGGAAGGAAAGGGGAGTGGGGGCAGAGGGGAGTAGAAGAATAATGGAGTGGTTTAGTAGAGTGGGAGAGGAGGTAGGGATTGGTTGAAGGGTGGATGAGAAGAGAAACGGAGAAAGGGGAGATACAGAGTGGGAAGAGATTAGAGGGGAGGAAGAGAGATGAGGAGAGGGAGTGACAGGGATGTGGAGACAAAAATAAGGGGAAAGTGAAAGGGTTGGGAGATAGCTTGAAGAAAATAGAAAATAGGAGAACTTGGGAAAAAATGAAATGAAGATAACAGAAAATTGAAAGAGAAGGAGAGAATGTAAGAAAAATTCAAATACAAAAGAACGATACAACCACGACAACCATCACTGACAAGTGTGGCCACCCATGGCTCTCCAGAACTACAACTACTGATGCCAATAACAAAATCCCCCCTACAAATACAGAATACAACCTCGTTCATATTTAGTAATATACAGGGCCTTAAGCCATCCACCAACAACAAAATACCTTTTATCAGTGGGCTTCTAGAGGAGTTTAATGCAATGTTTGCAGCCTTCACAGAGACTCACACAAAAGATCACTTTGACAGTGAAATATGGATAAGTGGTTACAACCTTTTTAGATGCAACAGAATGAACAGGCAACAAGGGGGGGTTGGCCTGCATGTCAAAGAGTCGCTCATCTGCATGGAGTGGCTGAACACCATAAATGAGGTAGTTGAAGTTCTATCAATAAAGATCGAGAACCAAAACCTAGTCATTGTGGTTGTATGTAAGCCACCAGATGCAACCTCCCAACAGTTCAAGGAACAGCTACTGAAAATTGATTACTGTCTGGAAAACCTTCCAGCTCCATCCCCAAACATCTTGCTGCTTGGTGATTTCAACCTAAGGCATACAAAATGGAAGAATGTAGCAAATAATGTTATAGCTGAAACAATCCCCGGAAGTAGCGCAGATGAAAGGTCACACACACATGAGCTACCAAGTCTCTGCGAAAAACACACCTTAAGCCAGCAGATAGTGGAGCCAACAAGACTAGAAAACACACTTGACCTTATCTTCACAAATAATGAGGACCTGATAAGAGACGTAAGAATATAAAAAACAACTAATTCCGATCACAACCTATTCGAAGTCCAGACATACATGCATAGGGGTCCTGATCAGCAGAATGCATGCACCTGTGAAGGTGTCTTTATAAAATACAACTTGAACAACAAGAACATCAACTGGGACCAGGTAAACCATGTCCTAAATGAAACATGTTGGGAAGATATCTTAAATGACATGGATCCAAACCAGTGCCTTGAAAGGATCAACTTCCTGGCAGCTGAAGCATGTTCTAGGCATATTCCCCTAAGAAAGAAGAAGAGCAGGAGTAAACTGGAGAAAGACACTCCCTCTACAGAAGATGACGAAGAGTCACTGAGCTCCTCAGGAGTGCTAGAATATCTGATACACGAAAGGAGGCGCTGACCAGGGAAGTGGAAACTATCGAATTTAAGCTAAATGACTCTTGCAGGAACCAGGAGAGACAGGAGCAGCTCAAAGCTATTAGTGAAATTGAAATAAATTCAAAATATTTCTTTTCATATGCCAAAAACAAGGCAAATACCACATCTAGTTATCGGGCCCTTACTCAGACAGGATGGGACTTACACAGATGACAACAAGGAAATGAGTGAAATATTGAAATCCTAGTACGACTCTGTGTTTAGTGAACCACTAATCAGTCTGAGGATCGACGACCCAAATGATTTCTTCATGAATGATTCTCAAAACTCCATAAATGTATGCCAGATTTCCGACATCACCCTAACTCCGATAGATTTCGAAAAAGCCATTGGCAACATGCCCATGCACTCAGCCCCGGGCCCAGACTCGTGGAACTCTGTATTCATTAAGAACTGCAAGAAACCCCTCTCGCGTGCCCTAAGTACACTATGGAGGAGGAGCTTGGACATGGGTGAAATTCCACAGTCACTTAAAACAACGGATATAGCCCCACTCCATGAAGGTGGCAGCAAAGCATTAGCTAAGAACTATAGACCAATAGCTCGACGTCCCACATCATAAAAATCTTTGAAAGTGTGCTAAGAAGCTGGATTGCAAATCACCTGGATTCCCAAAATCTGCACAATCCAGGGCAACATGGGTTCAGAGCAGGTCGCTCCTGCCTCTCACAACTACTGGATCACTATGACATGGCCTTGGATGCACTGGAAGAAAATCAGAATGCAGATGTAATATACACAGACTTTGCAAAAGCATTTGACAAATGCGATCATGGCGTAATAGCCCATAAAATACGTGCTAAAGGAATAACTGGGAGAGTGGGGAGATGGATCTTCAACTTCCTAACAAATCGAACACAAAGAGTAGTGGTCAACAGAGTTAAATCGGAGGCTGCCATAGTGAAGAGCTCTGTACCACAAGGCACAGTACTCGCCCCCATCTTATTCCTCATCCTCATATCAGACATAGAGATATACACCACAGCACCGTATCATCCTTTGCGGATGACACTAGGATCTGCATGAAGCTGTCATCTGCTGAGGACGCGGTTAACCTCCAAGAAGATATAAACAAAGTTTTCCAGCGGGCAACGGTAAACAATATGATGTTAAATGAGGACAAATTCCAACTGCTCCGTTATGGAAAACTGGAGGAGATAATAACTAGAACAGAGTATACTACAGACTCTGGCCATGCAATAGAGCGAAAAAATAATGTAAGGGACCTGGGAGTAGTAATGTCTGAGGATCTCACTTTCAAGGATCACAACAGTGCCACGATCGCAAGTGCAAAGAAAATGATAGGATGGATAATGAGAACGTTCAAAACGAGAGATGCCAAGCCAATGATGATCCTTTTCAAATCACTTGTTCTTTCTAGGCTGGAATACTGCTGTACATTAACATCTCCATTCAAAGCAGGTGAAATTGCAGATCTAGAGAGTGTACAGAGATCCTTTACTGCACGTATAAGTTCTGTCAAGCACCTTAACTACTGGGAACGCTTGGAAGCACTTGACTTGTACTCGCTGGAACGCAGGAGGGAGAGAGATATCATAATCTATACTTGGAAAATCCTGGAAGGAATGGTCCCAAACCTGCACACAGAAATCACTCCCTACGATAGTAAAAGACTGGGCAAGCGATGCAAAATGCCCCCAGTTAAAAGTAGGGGCGCCATTGGTACACTAAGGGAAAACACCGTAAGTGTCCGGGGCCCAAGGCTGTTCAACAGCCTCCCATCAAGCATTAGGGGAATTGCCAATAAGCCCCTGGCTGCCTTCAAGAGAGAGCTGGACAGATACCTAAAGTCAGTGCCGGATCAGCCGGGCTGTGGCTCGTACGTTGGACTGCGTGAGGCCAGCAGTAAAAACCTGGTTGATCAGGCCCTGATCCCACCGGGAGGCCTGGCCATGGACCGGGCCGCGGGGGCGTTGATCCCCGGAATAACCTCCAGGTAATCACGACAACCATAACTGACAACCACGACAACCATAACTGACAACCACGACAACCATAACTGACAACCACGACAACCATCATTGACAACCACGACAACCGTCACTGACGACCACGACAACTATAATTGACAACCACGACAACCATAACCGACAACAACGACAACTGACAACCACGACAACCATAACCGACAACAACGACAACTGACAACCACGACAGCAACAACTGACAACCACGACAACCCCGACCACCAAAACTGACAACTACGACAATCATAACTGACAACCACGACAACTATAACTGACAACTACGACAACCATAACTGACAGCCACGACAACCATAACTGACAATCACGACAACCATTATTGACAACCCCGACAACCATAACTGACAACCACGACAACCATAACTGACAACCACGACAACCATAACTGACAACCACGACAACCATAACTGACAACTACGACAACCATTACTGACAACCACGACAACCATTATTGACAACCCCGACAGCAACAACTGACAACCACGATAACCCCGACCACCAAAACTGACAACTACGACAACCATAACTGACAATCATAACTGACAACCACGACAACCATAAATGACAACCACGACAACCATAACTGACAACCACGACAACCCCTACCAACAAAACTGACAACTACGACAACCATAACTGATAAGCACGACAACCACAACTGACAACTACTACAAATACAACTGACAAGTACGACAACCATAACTGACAACCACGACAACCATAACTGACGACCACGACAAGTACAATGATGCAAAATAACAACAATAGTAAAGGAGAACGACGACTACAACCACAATGGTACAACTAATAATCACAACTGCGATAACACAAGATAACAACATCTGGAGAAAACATAATTTTAGTTCAAATTTTTGAGACTTTTGTGAGCTCTTTCTGACTCTTGAAATTTTAACGACAATAGGCATATAAATAATAGAATTGATCTTCAAGACATCAACGACAACAACAACTAAACCGTTATGGTGTAAGACAACAATCACAACAACCACAACAGCAACAACCACAACAACCACAACAACAACAATCACAACAACAACAATCA
The DNA here is from genome assembly GCF_038502225.1 of Cherax quadricarinatus. Classification (NCBI taxonomy): domain Eukaryota; kingdom Metazoa; phylum Arthropoda; class Malacostraca; order Decapoda; family Parastacidae; genus Cherax; species Cherax quadricarinatus. The sequence continues at coordinate 76,754 of NW_027195252.1, forward strand.
CATCACAACAACCACACCTGCAATATTACAATAAAATTACCAACATTATTACTAAAATAGTACATGCAAAAACAACAACAATTACAATGGTGCAATCGTAACTGCAATGGTAGTACACAACCATCACCACCATTACTATCATTTCAACAACAACAATTACATTAGTGCAAACAATAACACGAGGCACAACGACAATGAAAAAAGACAACTACCACAACCGCTATGGCAATACCAAATACAAAAACACAACTGTATTTGTACGAACAAAAAATAAAAACAACTACAAAGGAAAAAGTAATCCAAACACAACTGTCCCTGTAGCACATCTAAGTGATCAGCTTCCAACCATATCCTCTTGTTCTGGCCCCTTCCAGAACTGTAAGTGCTCCTGAGTACTTCTTATGTTGTTCTTATGTGTTTCTTACTCTTCGCTCTTTCAGATTATTATTATTATTACAATCAAGGGGGAAGCGCTAAACCCGGAGGATTATACAGCGCCTGGGGGGGATGTGGAAGGCATTCAGGCTTAATTTGGGGAACTGGAGCACAGATCCAATTCCCTAAATCAAGAGCCCCTCACCAACATCAAGGAACCTTCCTTGAGGGGTCGCTCTTTCAGAGATTTCAGGTTCATCTCATTAAGCCTATTCTCGCAACTCTTGTACTTTAACTCCTTTTTCTCTTTAGTGGCAAAATACTCTATTTTCTGCAGATTGTTTATGGTTTTGGCTTGATGTGGGCTCGAAGCCGGTGGTGCATACTCGAGAGCCTATGTGACACAAGTGGTGTAGTCTTGAATAGGTTCCTAAAAACATTTTTTAAATCCGTCAGTCTTCAATACACAGCTGATGTTCGTTGTTGGTTATGGGGGAGGGGGGAGGCTTAAAGCCTATCGACTACATTTCGGTTATTGAGGCTGATTGCAGCCTCTTTACCACCCATCAAGAATGCTTTTATCTCTAAAACAGAGATTAAAGTAAAATTCTCAGCGTATATACACTGAGAGGAATACACGTCTCGGCGTGTTCACCGTGGATGAACACACTGTGATGTCTGCATGAAGGTTCTTGGCTTATTACGATACCTTGAGTTCCTCCCCTCCCCGGGTGATACATCCTGCCAGGCATCTCTCTCTCCCAGTCTCCCATGCTCCTTAGCTTCTGTTTATTTTTGCTGCCTTCATCCACCGTTCTCATCTACCTCATCATCTGTGCATCATGTCCAAACAGCGATATGTTCAGTCAAATTACCTCTAGTAGGTGGCATATAAATATTAAATATCATGAGTCACAGACATTATTCCTTAAGTTTTTCATTCTTCTGTGGAATAATAAATATTATTATACGTATGGAAGTAATGCTCGGATATATGCTAGTGGTAGCAACTAACAATGTACGGTATATAGCATTTAATGTAGTTTTTAACGTTATTAGAGCCCATAGGTATATAACAAGTAAAATTAATATACTGCAGAAAATAATTAAACTGTGTTGCAACCCCTGAATGGGTTGCGATATATATAATGTATATTATGATTATGAATATAATGAATATATATAATTATCACCTTTTCATATAATTTTATATTGCTTATATTTGCGATAATAGCTAAATCGTAAATATATTGCTTTATATTATTATTTGACTTAGCTAAATTTTGTGAGGTAGGATGTAACATATTATGTGCTCAGTTCAAGTCTTGATTGTCTAACTACTGTAATTATCGCTTGTGGCTCGTTAGACTGCCGGCTTCTCGTTGTTGCTGGGCAGCAACCCACGGAGCTATCACGTGATCGAGGGGGGGGTGTCCTCACCTCGCCTGAAGTATTCAGTCTGGTCTAGACTCTCTTGGTGGTCGGACAGATTGTCTGTCTCATTATTTTTGTTAGTTCTGTAGAACTCTGTTCACAGAACATTGTATAGACTTAGTGATTTTCGACGTTGTACTGAGGTTGTGTGTCTCATAGACACTCTGAACAACTCAGGTCCTGACTTAACTTGTACTGGTATCTGTGTATTATCACAGTCGGGGATTTTCTTATGCTGAACTTAGATTCAGTAGTATGGCAGTTTTGTGACTTTTGTGGAGGATCTGCAGATGGTTCCTACTTAGTGTCGTTATATTATCTTCTTGTTCCTGATTCTGTGTCGCAGTTGCTTGTTATATTGCTATTGGGATTAGCATTCTTTTTATTGTTCAAGCAGACTGTTCTGACTGCCAGTTGGTTAAGAAGTTAGTTTGAGAGGACTTTGTCAGTCACTTGTTTAGTCTAGTCGAATCGTGAGACATAGTGAACTACTTAGAGCACTTACACACATACATACACACTTGTACATATTTGTAATATCTTATTAAATGTTAATGTACCAGACGGTACTTAAGAATTATGAATGTGATATGTACTTTCAGCACAATAATATTGTACTCGAGAGAAGTGATATTATTTTGATTACTGTGATTAATTTAATTTAATTTAATTTGATAATATACCTCTAGACTTAATAAATTTATTAAATTTTAATTTCTCTAGTTAGTAGCCTGCCAATTGTAATCCTGAAGCACTATTGAATCATACTGAATTCTAATGGATAATTGGACAAGGATACTGACTACTTGTTACGAAAACCCAGTAACAGGCTGGATGCTAGAAGGGAAGTCCTTTCTAGTATTCACTGGAGATCTCTAAGCTTTTAGAATCGCGTTTTTTGTAACAAACTGTCAAGATGAAAGCAGGTCACATACTTAAGAAACCATCACTATATGCACCGTCGTTTTAATTAGTGCACGGCACTTGATTAGTTTTTGGGAATCTACGCAGGTACGTAGCTTGCAGGAAATACTAATACCAGGATGGATTCCTCTCTAATACTATATCCATCGGCGTGACTGCCTTTTGCCATTTATATATATATGTTGCACCCGTCAGGAGTCTTCCTTTCACCCAGACTTTTGTATCCACTGCGAGGACGAGTGTTGAGTGGGACAGTGTTGAATGTCATGAAGACGGTGTAAGAAGCAATCAGCTCAATCCTGTCTTGAATAATTTTCAATAATGGTGTGTGAAATAGAATTTTTTTCTAAACTCGCATAGATGTTCTCCAGATACTTCACGAGTCTCCTCTTCTAAACGCATGCTGGCGTTCCATGACATAGCCAGTTCTCTGCAGATATTCTTCCAGTTTCTTCTGCTAAACCCTCGCCGATGTTTCTTAATGAAGTTCCTTCTATCCAGATGCTCAACCAGTCTCATCCTCGTTATCTTCATCACTTTGCACAGTATGCATGTCAGGAATACTGGCCTGCAGTTTAGTGCTTTCGGAGTCACATTCTCTGAAGCTCTGTGCTACACCGGCCGTCTTCCAGTTGTCTGATAGCTCTCCGGTAACGACTTATTGTATATCCTCGCGAGAGTTTCACTCCAGACAATGGCTTCTTGTCACAGCATCCACAGCGAAAACGTGTTGGGCATGTTGTGTGACTGTCGTGTGTTCTTTCATGGTCACATCCTTTGAAGAAAAGACATCTCATTTATGAGATGATAAAACTCTGTGTAGAGTTTTATCATCTCATAAATGACAGAGCTCTACACTGGGAGAAACGTTGTTTCAATTTAAGATTGCTCCCCAACGCAGATGGCAGATAAAAAGGCAAGTAACGACCTGTCATCTGTCACGATTACACAGATGAGTGACGACCTGTCAGTCACCCGTCATGACCGCACAGGTCAATGACGATCTGCGAGTTGCGAACGCATAGGTGAATGGTCATGTATGGGATAAAACTAGTGCAGAAACTGTTACCTGGCAGTTTCTTACTATCTCTCTCACAATTTGACTAATATAGTATAATGTAAACTTAAACAGTAGCGCTTCTGTTTCACGTTCAATGGGCAGAGGATCGAACTCCATCCCTTCGCTTACGTCGAGTGACGTACTAGGAATGGCTAAATGAGATGGAAAGTTGAGAGTGGAATGAGGGATGAGATGGAAAAAAACTGGGAGGCCTAGTCTGAGACTGGGCCGCGGGGGCATTGCCCCCAAAATCACCTCTTGGTAGACCCAAGGAAAGAGAGCAGACAGCCAGTCACATCTAGTGAGGTAACCAGAGACACTAGGAATTTGAACTAAATATTCCGGCTGGCGTAAAAGTCCAGTTGGTTGAAATATTTTTATTACACGAATGCCTATGATGTAACCCTCTCCATCAACAGTATGCCCATGCATTCTGCCCCAGCTCCAGACTCGTGGAGCCCTATATTCATCAAAAATTGGAAGAAACTACTACCAAGGGCCAATAGTATTCAATGGAGAAAGAGCCTGGACATAGGTGTCATTAGACAGTCATTAAAAAAAAACACCGATATAGCCCCCACTTCAAAAGGTGGCAGTAAAGTAATCGAGTAAAATTATTATGCCAATCACATGGAATCGCAGCAATTGCACAATCAAGGGAAGTGTGCGTTTAGAGCAGGTCGTTCCTGTCTTTCACAATTGACATGCTCTTGGATGCACTGGAAAACGAGCTTAATGCTAATGTAATGTACACTTTGATAGTCACGAACAAGTGCAAAAAGGAATTACTAGAAAAGTGGGCAGATTGACATTTAACTTCTTTACGCTTTAACATAGAGTACGCTGCCACAGTGAAAAGCTATGCCCCACTAATGACTCCAGAATCTCTACGAGAGTGGTGCCCTTCGAAGACACAGTGAATCTTCAGACAATTTAAGATCAAGTCTTCCAGTGGGTCACAGACAAGAATGTGATGTTCAATGAGGACAAGTTTCAGTTGCTCTGCTGTGGAAGAACGGTTTACTGGTTCCCAATATGCATACCGAAATTACTCTGTATGAGAGCAAGATGCCATGTACCTACAATAAAAAGCAGGGGCACGAGTGCACTAAGGAACTCAGTAAGTGTCAGAGGTCCCCGACTTCTTGATGACCTCCCGTCGTGCAGAAGGCGAATTACCAACAAACCTCTGGATGTCAATTAAGGTAAAACAAAGACAGACTGGATGACAAAACTTATTGGAATCATGATATAGAAATATATTGCATAAGAAATTAAAATTGACTGGTAAGTAGTTACAAAGGGAAAACTAAAAGATGAGATATGATAAATGAGAATTTAAAAGGCGAACTTCACGGAACACCAGAGGTAAAACAAAAGAATTACTCAAATATGTCGAGGATAAAAGAAAGATAAAAGCAATGATAGGACCTACAACTGGTGATAACGGAAGAATAACAACGTCAGAAGTAGTCATAATGTTCAATAGTCTTTTCAACTTTTTGTTTACATCTGAACACGACACCAAGAAAACCAGGCAAAAAAAAAAAATTGTATTTAGGCCCTGTATCTGGCAAATTAAATATTTGCGAAATTTGCAGCCATACTAAGATGCAGTACTTAAAGGATGTGAATATTACCAAATGAAATGAAGCAGACGAACTACCTTCGCACCAATATTATTTCCTATGAGAGCAGGTCTAGCAAAAGGAACAACACCCACCCTACGATAAAAAACAAATGCAATGAGTATACAAAGATAATATTTAATAAGTGTAAAAGAACTAAGACTCTCTAACACCTTCCATTCACATATAAGCAGAATTACCAACACACTCCTGTCTTCCAGATCGAAGTAGATAAGGTCCTAAAGTTAATTTCTTATCGGCAAGGCTGTTACGCTTACTTCAGACTGCGTGAGGTTATTCCCAACAGCCAGGTTGATCAAGAGGCCTGAACCGGCACCAGGTAACAAGCCATATGGATCCATCACTCCCTGTGTTGCTACACCGCTCATCAACCTGGTTTGTCTCCACTCTCCTAATTTCCGGCATTAGCTCCCTCGTTTCCTTACTAATGACGTCGTGGAATCTTCAAAACTGAGGAGACATTTTCTGACTTCCCAGTTGCTTATCTGGGGTCTCCCACTTCCGTCTGTCTCTCCTTGATCTTGTGTGCAGGTGCGCTTGTATCCATGTGCGCTTCCTTGTGGCAACAAGAGGAGGATCAGCAACAGCAGGAACAGTCCACCAGCAACAGAAGGAAGAGAATTAGAAACAAGAGACTTAATATTGGTAGAAGCAGCACGGTTATATTATTATTGAGAAACGCTAAACCCGTTGGGGTCATACAGCGCCTTGGAAAAGAGGCAGTTCGGTTCGATAGAAGGAAGATGAGAACCGGAACAATTCCTTGGACCAAGAACATTTTACCGGCATCCGGGAACCTCTCTCAAGGTAAGCAGCTGTACCATCGAAATCATCAGCACTAACAAAAGCACCAATAAAGTGCCAGAATTTATTAAAATGCAAATCCAGCAGAATTAACAACAGCAGCAGCATTAACACCACCAAAAGCATTAAGAGCCAAAGCTTAGGTAGTAGGATCTCCATCAGCAGAACAGCAGGTGTAAGGAGACTTGCTCATACGTCTTGATCAGCGTCTTGATCAGCGCGCGTGCAATAGCAGCAGAACCACTATCAACAGCAATACTAATATAAATAGTAACAAAAGCACCAATATAAACTGAAGCACTAGCACCAATATTTATTGTATATATATTAAACGGGCATTTTATTAGGTACACCCTTCTAGTACTGGGTATGGCCCTCTTTCTCTCCAGAACAGCCTGAATTCTTCGTGGCATGGATTCACTAAGATGTTAGAAACATACTTTAGAGATCTTAGCAAACCATACAGCAACCATGCAGTTGCTGCAGATTTGTCTGTTACATATTCATGCTGCAAATCTCCCATTCTACCATATTCCAAAGGTTTATGCCAAATTCTGCATGTTTCAGCAGAAATCGCAATTCGTCAGACCAGTCGATGTTTCTCCAATTTTCAACTATCCAATTTTGGTGAGCCTTTGCCCACTGCAGCTTCGTTATTCTGTTCTTAGCTAATAAGAGTGTAACTCAGTATGGTCTGCTGCTGCTGCTGCTGCTGCTGTGTTCCCACCCACTTTTAGGTTCGACAAGATGTGCATTCAGAGATGCTGTGCTGTTTACCACTGTTTTAATGCATGGTTATTTGAACTGTCACCTTCCTGTTAACTTGAACCGGTCTAACCATTTTTCTCTGACCTCTCTCATTATCAAGGATACCCGCTGGATGCACTGTGTATTTAACATCATTCTCCGTAAGAGAGACTGTTGCGGGTGAAAATTCAAGAATATCAGCAATCTGAGAAACTCGAACCGTTCTGTCTTGGATCAACAATCATTCAACGGCCTAAGTCACTTAAAATATATTTCTGACCCATTCTGATGTTTGATCTGAACAACCTCTTGACAATATATATGTCGTGCTGAATAGGTAAAGCTTCTGATTTTGGCTTAAATAGCAACGCTCTTCTTGCTGAATAAGGCAAGCGAAAATTTGTGTACGCAATACTTTCGCAAAAATCATTCTGAACCTAACGAAAAAAATATATTTCATTGTGTGTGTTTATTATTAAATTATTGTAAACTTATCTAAAATACATTTAACTGGATTATTAACTGACCATTTTTACCTATTCGGCACGACATTATAAATATATATATATATATATATATATATATATATATATATATATATATATATATATATATATATATATATCTTGTAGAAACAAGTGAAAGTATATACAAAGAAATATCGCAGCCAGCAGGATTCGAACCCAAGTTGACAGCTGTCCATAGGTGCTGTTTAGCTTCCAAAGTGATGCCTTAAATCACTCTGCTACAGATACCAACAACGTTAGGTTTCTTCCTTCCTAACACCGGACACACCAGTGAGCCTCAAGCATGGTCTCCATCTCTTTCATTCTCCTCCTGTATGTCCTGGCCTCACCAGCGATACTATACTCAATGCACCTCACATAAGCAAGCAAAATTTATATGTACATACTTTCGCTTGTTTCTGCGGGGTGTTAGATAAAGGTGAGAGGAGGCAAGTGTTTTTTATGGTTTGTCGTGCTGTTGGAGTGAGAGCAGGGGTAACATGAAAGGATTCAGAGAAACCTGTTAGCCGGACTTGAGTCCTGGCGGTGGGTTGTACAGCAGCACCTGCAATAACATCAGTATATATAAAAGCATCACCATTAATATTAATAGCAACAACAGGAATGCCACCATTAAACGGCAGCGCTATTACCAGTATAAATAGTAGCTTCACCTCTGAGACACTCAAGAATCCGAGAAAAGTAATTAATGTACAATTTTCATTGACTTATTCCTTCATGACAAAGATGATAAATCAGCCAAAAAAAAAAAAAAAAAAAATGAAGGAAAATGCAAAAATGTAACTTTGGCATATCTGTGTTTAACATTAGGAATATTAATAACTAATAATAATAATAATAATAATAATAATAATAATAATAATAATAATAATAATAATAATAATAATAATAATAATAATAATGAAAATGTTATACAAATGAAATAGAAGCCTGAGTTTATCACTCTCTATGATAATATGAAAGTAGATAAATACGTTTATGGAGCAACTTGCAATGTGAACAAATGACTGATGTTATAGTAGCCAGGCTTAGGCTTGGTTGCAAGTATTTCTGGCAGTTTGGCAGATACACAGATGATGGTCAAACGAAATGCAAAATCTGTGGTCAGGCTTGATCGCTATGTGCTTAATTGTCCACATATTGAAGAATATAGATATAGATTAGTTAATAACCTATGTGATGTGTCAAGGTGTCTTATTAATGAAAATAATATACCAGACATAATAAGCAAATCTCCTAAATATGCTTGTAACAGGAAGTCAGCTGTAGATTTAAATCCAGAAGTACTCCTGTTAACCTTTTTAGTTCCAAGGTTTTTGAGTATCCATATGCTGTTGCACTACCTTCCACAGGATGGATATGGGGTGGTCAATGAACTAGCCACTTCGGCGGCAAAATCCGAATCTAAAAATTAACAGCACCTGCACAACCACTAATATAAATAGAAGGACTACAACCAGTATAAACAGCAACACCAGCACCACCATCAATATAAACAGCAGCACCTCCATCACCACTAATATAAATAGCAACATCCTTCACACCATCAAAATATACATAGTAGTACTAGCACCGCTACCGATATAAATAGATAGCACCAGCACCACCATCAATATAAATAGCAGCACCAGCATCGCCACCAATATAAATAGCATCAGTAACATCCGCAGGAAAAGCAGCAGTAGCATCAGCAGAGGACCCATAAAGAGAGCAAGAAAGCGATACGAAGGGTGTCACTGCCTGACCAGGAGAACCTCTCTCAGTCACACGATACTCCCTTTACCCCAGTACGTTTTAGTGCTTCTTCTCAGACCACCAGGCCTTCCCCAGGGGCTCCAGGGGAGGGGGAAGTGGTTAGCGGGGGTCAGGGGAGGTCAAGAGAAAAGGGGGGAGGGGTTCAAATGGAACTGAGGGAATGGAGGAGCGGGTGGGTTGGAGATGATGTGATGGAGTGTAACGGTAGGATGATCCAGGGTGATTGAAGGCTCTCAAGTGTCCGTTACGAGGGGAAGGGTCTGTCTCCAACGCTGTCTGTGACGCTGTCTATGCCTCCCTCCTGAGTGGCAGTACGAAAGTCACTCAGAGAATTAATGCCTACTCCTAGATCCTTCTTTATTTTTGTCTTATCGAGTATACCTGGAAGGGGTAGTGGGACAACGCCCCCGCTGTCCAGTCCGTGACCAGGCCTCATGCCTGGGTTTTCAAACAATTTACAGGCAATCATGGATAGAAATGACAAAAAATACCAATGGAAAAAGAGATACAAATACTGTATAATGCTCTTCTTTATCGGTAACGTTTCGCCCACACAGTGGACTATCAAATCACAAAGAACAGATGATGTTTGTTACTTGATAAATCCCACTGTGTGGGCGAAACGTTGCCAATAGAATATCGCGTTATACTGCATGTGTGTGTCTTTTTCCATTATATAATCAGGTTTGATGTAATTATGAACGTAGGACATTACGTTCACCTTCCACTTTTCCGACAGCTTCACCAGTGTAGACTCCTCAGAATGCTTGTGTGTTCCACTACAGATTGAGTGTTTTCCCAATTTCGTATCAGCCTCCAGTTTTGCGATTTTAGATGTTGGTCTCGCCTCTAGATACTTCGTGTTAATTATGAAAATGGTTAGGAGGATCGATCGGTGCGGAAGTCCACTTGTTACGTTCACCCACTTCGAAACTTCTCCCATTCAGAACTGCTCGCTGTTTCGAGTCATTGAGCCAGTCAGTGATCCAGCCCTGAAGCTTATCTCCCGTGCCTTGAGGCTTTACTTTATTTTAACACGCTACTGTTGCTGTGTGATGTTTCATGGAAGCCTTTCTGGATATCGAGGTCCACCATAAATCTGTAAGGATTTCGAAGTCGCATTCGAGGTAAATTAAGAGATAAAAATCTAAATTGCTACGTGTTGTAGAGCAAGCCTTTGCTGGGACAACAATCCTCTGCATGTAGAGCGTTATCAAGGCATGATTCAATCATATCAATTTGACTTCATCAAGCTCTATATTGAGCGAGTCGTTGCCCCAACAATATCTATCTATACAACGTCTTTCTTTTCTTCGCTACTGTTGGCAGTAGGTGTTGTGGATCCTGTGGTATATGTTACTGAAGGTGGAACCTATGGTATACATAATTTAAGGTGAAGCCTGTGATATATACATAATTTAAGGTGAAGCCTGTGATATATATATAATTTAAGGTGAAGCCAGTGGTATATATAATTTAATGGGAAGCCAGTGGTATACATAAGGTGAAGCCTGTGGTATATATAACTGAAGACGGAGCCTGTAACATATATAACAAAGTGGATCCTGTAGCAAATAGCATTGAAGGTGGAGCCTGTGGAATATATAATCAAAGAAGTCTATTAGAATTGCTAGGCAGACACTTTGCGAAAGACATAGAATTTTAATAAGTTGCGATCGTCTAGAAATTCTTCTCTCTCTTTTTCCGTGTGGATGAATTCCATTAGAATTCCCAGAAATGGATGATAAACAAATGGGATGGTAGTTCATGGAAGATTTGTTGTCTCCTGGAATATTTCAGTCGCTTAGCGCGTCAACTTACCTTAAATATTTATGAAACGTTACTGATAACGAGAAAGTAATTTGATGTTTAGGCTATTAAATGTTACTATTAATAGAAAAGTAAATTGATACCTAAAATATTAAATAATGCTGTTAGGGCGAAAGTTATTTGACGTATAGATTACTTAATATTAATTTCGTCTCTTCGTGAGTAAAGCAATTTAGTTTTCTAGACGTCTTGAGGAGTCTGGCTGGCAAGTCGTCTGGCTCAGCTGACTTGTTTATGCTTAGCTCCTCTTGGCGTTATAAAGTGTATTTCTTGCTCATTTCGATAATATTGTGTCAGATCCACTTCCACATAAACATATTGTGAAGTGAGTGTGATAGTATCGAGAGAGAGGAGAGAGGAGAGAGAGAGAGAGAGAGAGAGAGAGAGAGAGAGAGAGAGAGAGAGAGAGAGAGAGAGAGAGAGAGAGAGAGAGAGAGAGAGAGAGAAAGCAAGGCGAGATGGGGATAGATGGAGGGCAAAGGGAGGGTGAAGGATTGAGAGAGAGGTGGGGGAGTGAAATACAAGAGGTTGACTATTAAAAATACCAAAATACAAACTTTGGTGGAAGCTGTCGGACATAACTGATGTCGGTGGGATGAGAAAATGTTCCAACTTTGTGTTTCATTTGTTGCACTCTTCTTTTTGTTGTGAGTGGTGGGAAGTGTGAGGTGGTGTGGTTCGGGTGTGTGAGTGAAGGTGGTGTGGCTGGGGTGTGAGGTCAGGGTGGTGTGGCTGGGGTGTGAGGTCAGGGTGGTGTGGCTGGGGTGTGAGGTCAGGGTGGTGTGGCTGGGGTGTGAGGTCAGGGTGGTGTGGCTGGGGTGTGAGATCAGGGTGGTGTGGTGGGGTGTGAGGTCAGGGTGGTGTGGCTGGGGTGTGAGGTCAGGGTGGTGTGGCTGGGGTGTGAGGTCAGGGTGGTGTGGCTGGGGTGTGAGGTCAGGGTGGTGTGGCTGGGGTGTGAGGTCAGGGTGGTGTGGCTGGGGTGTGAGGTCAGGGTTGTGTGGCTGGGGTGGGAGGTCAGGGTGATGTGGCTGGGGTGTGAGGTCAGGGTTGTGTGGCTGGGGTGTGAGTTCAGGGTGGTGTGGTGGGGTGTGAGGTCAGGGTGCTGTGGCTGGGGTGTGAGGTCAGGGTTGTGTGGCTGGGGTGTGAGGTCAGGGTGGTGTGGTGGGGTGTGAGATCAGGGTGGTGTGGTGGGGTGTGAGGTCAGGGTTGTGTGGTGGGGTGTGAGATCAGGGTGGTGTGGTGGGGTGTGAGATCAGGGTGGTGTGGTGGGGTGTGAGATCAGGGTGGTGTGGTGGGGTGTGAGATCAGGGTGGTGTGGTGGGGTGTGAGATCAGGGTGGTGTGGTGGGGTGTGAGGTCAGGGTGGTGTGGCTGGGGTGGGAGGTTTACTGATTCAGTCAGCTTCCTGGAAAGTCTTGCTTCTTCAGGGAGACTAGAAAATCGACTGACTCAGGCAGCCCTTAAAAATCTACCATTTATTTTTTTTACTAACATTTCAAAAGCATATCATTGGACACAGTTGTTCTCTTACATTACCTCCACTTTATTATCTGTACCTATCTCTATCTTATTCGCCTTTCATCCACTCTATTTCTCTTTCCTACCTCCAGCTTATTCTCCCCCTAGCTACCTTCCCTCACTCTTACTAACACTTTTCCATCCCATAACCCATCTTCCATGGCGTTCCCTCCCATCTCCTTCCTATTACCATCATCCCCGAGACCTCTATTAGCTTTCGGGGCCATTGATTCTGACCCATTTATCCGCTATATTAAATTTCTTCTCCCCACACTCTCATCATTTTATCACCTTCGATGTCCGTTCGTGGGTAAAATTGACCCACGGCGGAGATTCTACATTCCTCAGTAGTTCTTTTTCGTTTTTGTTTTTTTTCCCTCACTTTAATTTATTCTTATCCTAAGGAATAAGTTGTGACCTGATAATGGAACAAGAAGGACCGAAACATCGTCTCAAGTTTCCGTTCCAGGGCTGAAGTCGCTTGCGCCGCTGCAATTACATATTTTAATTTTTCGTTTTCCTAACTGAAGAATGCCTTTCTGGTCGACTTCAAATTATCAGTCCTGGTGTGTTGCTGAAGGCCAGCAAAATTTATTAAACAAATAGTGATACTGATTTCCATTCAGTAAGTATAAAATGCCTAGTCTAATCGGCTCCAATATACAGTGGACCCCCGGTTAACGAACTTTTTTCATTCCAGTAGTATGTTCAGGTGCCAGTACTGACCGAATTTTTTCCCATAAGGAATATTGTGAAGTAGATTAGTCCATTTCAGACCCCCAAACTTACATGTACAAACGCACTTACATAAATACACTTACATAATTGGTCGCATTTGGAGGTGATCGTTAAGCGGGGGTCCACTATTAACTCTGTCTCATTATATACGAAGGATGATTCCCTGTGTGTTTACAATGCGTTGGTGTAAATTTGAAATTTTAGTGGGACTGTTAAAAAAAAAAGTGAAAATGTTGGAGTCAGAGCAATTACTGGAGGATGGCTCTTCTTGTAGGCTTCTAAGTTTCACTGTTAGTAGTTATTAAAAAGAAACTTGAATTTCGCTTCTAGTTATGTAAATTTTAAGTAGCCAGTTTCATTAAATAAATTGGCTTCTGTGTAATAACTAGACAATGACCCTTCAGGTCGGCTTCAGAGCCGAGACACGTGAGTATCTTTACTGGAAATGGAGAATAAATAGTCACAATATCGTGACTGCAACAATACACAAAAATCCCCAGATAGGAGATAAACATACTTCGATGTTTCAGTCCGGTTCGGACTTGTTAATAGTCCAAGTCGGACCGAAACGAAGTCACAAGTTTCATGCTCTTATGTGCGTGTTATTTGTGCATTACTTTAGAAGCAATTTTTTAACCGAATTTAGGCTGTGCATGACCAAATTTGCCATTTTTATTGAAGAATTTGGAATATTAGTTTCTGCGTGATAACTTGTGACTCGCCTCAGATCTTCAACACAATTATTCAATTATGCGGCACTCTGCACTATTTCTTTCTCTTGTCCTGAGAGGCTTGGGGCTGGGGTTATGCACTACTGGGATGCCTGCTCCGATGAAGAAGCGATCGAAAATATGTCTATTGTGACTTGCTATTTGCCTTTCGCCTTTTCTGTTTATGTTATCTATTTCATTCTGTTCCACACATTCTTCCTGTTCTTTTCGTCCTTGCCTTACTATTTTCTGCTTATTCGTCTCCTATTCCTTCCTACGCTTTTCCTAACTCTTCCGGTCTCTCCCGCTCTCTCCCTCCATCCGTCCCTCTCCCTCTCTGTGTGTCTTTCTCCAGTCTTTTCCTCTCCTTCAGCCCACTCTTCCATTTTCTCCCCTTCTCTCCATATACTTCACCCCTCTCTACTACCTCCTCCCACTTTCTCGTCCCTTAATGCCCCTCACTTCTCTCCTCCCTTATTTAATACCTTCTTCCCTCCCTTCTTTCCTGTCTTCCTTCTGCCTTCATTTCCATCCTTCTTCCCCTCGTCCCTTCTTCCCTGCCTTCCTTTCCATCCTTCCACCCTTCAACCCTTCATTTCTTCCTCCCTTCCTTCTTCCCTCCCTCCCTTCTTCGCCACCGTAAGCATGCGTCTCGCCACAATTCCCTGGGCCACAATAAAGGACACTTCACGCTCATCTCACACTCGTTGTCCCACATTTTATGGTCCAGTTTTAAGACAAAATTTCTAAAAGCATTTAGACGCAGAGGTGTGCGTGCGTGCGTGCGTGCGTGTGTGTGTGTGTGTGTGTGTGTGTGTGTGTGTGTGTGTGTGTGTGTGTGTGTGTGTGTATTTTCCTATTTATTATTGTCTTCTTGAGTTTCGTGGGAAGGCAAGTGAGCTCTAGTTCTTGGCCACACCTCTTTAGTTTTTTGCCAGTAGCTGTGAAAGAGACCTGAAATATCTATTCTTCATGCCATATACGGAGTCCGCCTCCATTTTGTCGGTGCTCGTCTCATTCCACGTTTCTATCCCTTTCATATTTCAAAATATGTTTTCTTCTTTCCTTGTGGCTCATTTTGGCTTGTAATTGTTCAGTTTGTTCTTATATCGCTTCCTAACGCTTTCTGTCCTTATGAATGTTCTATCATATTCGCTCTCTTTTTATTTTCTCCAGTGAAAGTAGCCACAGCTTTCACATTCTTTCTTCTTACTGATTACACTCAAGTCAATGATTAGTCAAAATGCGCTGTTAAGACTGAGTAAAATACGATAAGGCTTTGGTTGGTCGACTTATTAGGTTTAAAGCCTATCAACGAGGCCATGTCGCCCGTACACCACCAGCTCATACTTTAATTGCTAAATTAGGGAGGGAGGGTGTTGAATAGGCATGATCTCCTTACACTTGAGTTCTTTCTCAGCATATTCATGGTTTCCCTGCTTTTTATTGGATGTATGTTGCACCTTCTGCCAAGGCTCTTGTCTTTTTCTGGAGTGATATCGGTGTGCAGATTCTGGATAAGTTCTTCCAGGATCTCCCAAGTGTACATGATCATCAACACCTGGAAGAAGCTTTACTTCTTTTACTGTTTCTTCCTCGATAATGTGAGAGATCACGAACGAAAGTGCTTGGAATATTGTAACTTTTTACTATGGTTATATTGCATAAATTATATATATATAAATTATATATATATATATATATATATATATATATATATATATATATATATATATATATATATATATATATATATATATATTAACACAGTATCTAACATGCAGACCAAGTTAGTAATTTAGAAATACTTTTTTTAAGTTTTTAAGTTTATAAAGAAGAAAAGTGATTCAGTGGTTAACGTAATTCTAAATTGATTTTTTTTGAAACGTTAAAAATAATAATGAAAAAAAAAAATATGGACATTTGCTCTCCTACCCCACCCTTCCCCTCCCCCCGCCCCCACCCTTCCCCTCCCCCCGCCCCCACCCTTCCCCTCCCCCCGCCCCCACCCTTCCCCTCCCCCCGCCCCCACCCTTCCCCTCCCCCCGCCCCCACCCTTCCCCTCCCCCCGCCCCCACCCTTCCCCTCCCCCCGCCCCCATTACCCCCTTGCAATGAAACCCAAAAAAATCATCATTTTATGAAAACATTAGATTATTAAAAACTTACAGTTAATAAGAAGAGACTTTTTTTTTTTTTTAGACGTCGACCGAAGTCTAAGATGCAGAAGATAAATAAATACATATCGGTAAGGTGCCTTCAGGGCATACTAATTATCAAGAATAAATTAAGATTTGCGAGATGTGGAAAACGAGAGCCAAGAATTCGAGGTATATTTCAGACGGCATGAATAATTAAGCTTATTAAATATTAATTGATGACGAGCATTATGCTGACGTAAATGGAACATGAGATGTTATTAGCCAGAGCTCCAAACTCTTGTGATGACTCGACCCCCCCCCCTGTTATGGCTCGACCCCCCTGTGATGACTCGGACCCCCTGTGATGATTCGACCCCCCTGTGATGACTCGACCCCCCTCTGTGAAGACTCGACCCCCTGTGATGACTCGATAACGAGTGATTTAATTCCCAGTGATGATTCAACCTCTTATGATTTGACCCCTGTGATGAATCGACCTCTGTAATGAATCGACCCCTGTAATAAATCGACCCCTGTGATGAATCGACCCCTGTAATGAATCGACCCCTGTAATGAATCGACCCCTGTAATGAATCGACCCCTGTAATGAATCGACCCCTGTAATGAATCGACCTCTGTAATGAATCGACCCCTGTAATGAATCGACCCCTGTGATGAATCGACCCCTGTAATGAATCGACCCCTGTAATGAATCGACTCCTGTAATGAATCGACTCCACAGTGATGACTCAACCCCTTGTGATAATTCAACTCCACTGTGATGACTTGACCCCGTGATGATTCAATCCCTTGTTATGACTTGACCATGTGATTGCTCGACTCCTTATGATGATTATGCAACCACTGTGACGACTATCCCTTCTGATAATTCGACATCTTGTGATGACTTAGTCCCCTGTGATGACACTGACGCCAAATGGTGATTCGACTACCTCTGATGGCTCGACCCCTGGCGGTAACTCAACCCCTGTGATGACTCGATTCCCTGTGATTTCCCGACCCATGGAATGACTCAACACCCTGTGATGATTCGACCCCTGTGTTAACTCGAACCGCTGTGATGATCCGACCCCCTATATTACTCGACCACCCTTGTGATGACTCGACCACCAATGATTACTCGACACCCCGACACAGCTCGACCTAGAGAACCAATTCTTGGGTTTGCTTAAAATATTTAGCGTCACGAAATATTCTATCAAGCTGAAGAGAGACAGGTTGAAAACATTATTGAGGTCGATAAAAATAGGTCGAAAACGTGGCAGCTCAGAGTCATTTGATTTGTGAGGTGAGCACACTCCTGCCAAGACAGCTGTTGAATAAACGATGGTGAATGCGTTTCCTTCTTTTAATCACTTCATCTTGATGGTAAACGAAGGACGTGATTAGGAAAAGAAAAGGTTTATGTATTAGTTCAAGCGATAGTTAAAGTGTTATTTTAGGTGATAGTCCATGAATTCATTCAAGTATTTCTTAAAGTAATATTTAAAATAATAGTTCAGGTGTTACTTTAAATAACTCAAATAATAATTTAAGCGATTGTTGAAGTGACATTTCAAGTAATATTTTAAGTAATAGCTCAGATGCTACTTCAAGCAATAACTCGTGTATTAGTTCGAATATGAATACATCTGATATTTAAGTGATAGTTCAAGTATTGGTACAAGACAATCACACGCTGTATTCAGAATCCACCATCCAAAGAAAATGTAAACGACTGGAACGTATCCTTACATTAATGGAACACAGCGGCCACATGTTGATGAATGAGACATGGGCAACATCTGGATATCTTCATTTATGAAATATAATTTAAGTGGATTATAATGTCTTATTTTTTATAATTATAGTTCTTGGGAAAATACTGTAGGCTCTTCATAGTGATTCTGATGGTTCTTTTCCCTCTCATGTGTTGAATGAACGTGGAGCTTTCCTGTCCTATTTGACCGTAATACTTGTTGGTCCCCTACCAGTCTCTCCAAATATACTTCGCCATAATCCTCACAAAGTATTTTATAAATTTCTGTGGTTTCCACAGTAGGTGGTTGGCTGTGTGAGTACTAGTTGTATGTGTGTGTGTGTGTGTGTGTTACTTGACTTGGTGAGCGTTTACTTGGATATGTATATGGTTTGCTGATTTGTTGTGACTAACTATGCGGCAAGTTAGTGTCTGTCTGGTGACAGAGAGAGAGAGAGTGGGTTTGCTGGCCAAGCTTAGGGGAGGTACTAGGGGGTTACTGGTAGGGTTGGGGAGGGAGGTGGTAGGTCCGGTCGACTCCGTTCTCTGTGAATGTATCGCTGCTGTTGCCTATTTTCACACTGCCACGATACAACCAGAGAAAACGGACTCTCTAAACGGCTGTGTATCATGAAAGACTCAACTATTTCTGCAGTCACCTGCTTCTTTGGCAGAACTTGTCATTCTGGGTTTATAAATTGAAACTGATACTCAAACGTGATTCTGAGGTTACGTAGATGAGGTTGATGTTGAAACCAATAATGTTTTTCATGTTTAGATGACAGGACAAGACGGAGACATATATTTTTTCATCACACAAAAAAAATCAGTGTTTGATGCAGTTCAGTGGGAAGGATGAAGAAAATTAAACAGAAGCTGAAATGTAAATCGAGTTATGGAGACATTAATTAAGAGTCAACATACTGACTAACTGGGGAAAGGTTCGTTTCGATTTTAAGTCTATTAGACTCCATAAGGCTCCTTAAGCTCTGTTTCACCTGCCTGAATGACCCACACAGCTTTACTTCTCTGCATAAAGATGATAAAGAGCAAATGTCTCCTGTACACAAATAATCAAGAATACTACAATCCCTATAATGGGAATTAAAGTTAACTCTCAGTGAACATTAACTGAGACTCGTACACTTCAGGGACAATCTATTAGTTAAGATAAACATTTTATGGAGAATTTTCGTGGACAGGTCAGGCTTGATGCTTGTAAAGGGCTCTTGATCCAGATAATTGTGCTGGAGTCTGGTGTAGCAGTCCCCGGTGGCTTCCTGCTGCCAGACCCTGGGTCTCGTGTACCCAGGGGCTTCCCTAGTGCTCGCAGGGGTTGTCTGCTACTAATCTTAGGCTACGTGTTCCCTGGCGTTGGATTTCTTCATCATTGGTGAGTATTTTAAATATATTTAACTTCATTCAGCATTACATATATGAATGTTTTACGGAAGTGTTCACACTCCTGACAAGTTAATAAATAAGACTACAGCGACTCCTATTGCTGCTGCTACTACTATTAATACTAATACCACTACTAGTACTACTGTAATTACTATACTACTACAATACTACCACTACTATAATAATACTTCAACTGCAATACTACTGCTACTATTACTACTCCTGTGCTACTACTAGTACTACTCCTGTGCTACTACTAGTACTACTACTAATAATTATTATTAGTAGTAGTAGGGTTTGATTGGTGTCATTGGGTACGGGAGTTATTTCTTGGGAAGCTTTAGGTAGTAGTCGTTTTGATAAGGACCTGCCTCGCATGGGCCAGTAGGCCTTCTGCAGTGTTCCTCCATTCTTATGTTCTTATGTTCTTATAATTGCAGATTCCCTTCCCATCCTTGGGGTCGAATCTGATCGTCTCTCGTTAACCAGTGGTTGTATGACGCTGACCCCTATGTTCTCAATGAATTTAATAATAATAATAATAATAATAATAATAATAATAATAATAATAATAATAATAATAATAATAAAAACTACAACAACAACAGTATCCATACTACCTCGACTCAAATTTGTAAAATGTTAGGAATCCAAATGAACTAAGGATTACTGAACGTGAACATACCTCTTCATGTCTGGAGTTTTACGAGTCTCTGATCGCGGGTTCTAACCCCGCCCGTAGTATGGTGTGTTTACTACTGCATGTAGTGAGGTATGAAAAATGAATATGTCAAAACCAATAGTGATATAACCAGTTCAAAACTAGATTTAAATGGCACCTTCCTAGTACAGCTGGAAGGTGTCAGTATTTCTTTGCTAAGTTGTTTCTTTGCAATAAATTATTTGAAAATTTATTCTGCATCTTATGATTTATATTACAGCAGCTAGACCTACATTTTCTCTTTGTTGACATTTATTTCGATTTGCAAAGGAAACTGTTTCTAAACACTGAGCGTGATTTGTCTGATAAGAGTCACAGTACCATGACAGCAACAATTCACATCTAACCCTCATTACCGAGGCTGCAACAAGTGTCCCTCAGTACCGTGGCACCAACGATTCACAACCAGCCCTCAATACTGTGCCTACATTTCACCACAATACCGTGGTGTACACAATTCACAATAAACGTCAATAATGTGGCTGCAACATAGCTAACGCAGAATATCGTGGCACGCACGATTCACAAGCAACCGTCAATACTGTGGATGCAGCATTTCACAACTAACCATTAACACCTGGGCACCAGTAATTAACTAATCATCAAAACTGTTGTTGTAGCACTTCACAACTAATCCATAATACCATGGCACCCAAAATTCACAACCCTCAATACTGTGGTTGCAACATTTTACAACTTTCCCACAATACCGTGGTACTTACAATTAACCCTCAATACTATGGCTGCAACATTTCACAACCCATAATACCGTGGCACCAACAATTCATAACTATTCCCCCAATACTGTAGATGCAACAATTCACAACTAACCCGCACTATGCAGAGTGGGGGAATATTCTACTGATGGTAAAATAATAATGTTTCAGTAACAGTTATGACTATATTCAATATTTAGTATTGTGAGGCTGACCACAGTGAACCAGCAAAACAAATTTTCGATAATGAAGATAATTGGATACACAAGACCTTTCCATAGAACCTGAAATTGGACCTCATAAACCTAAACCAGCGTTCGTTTATCAGTTACAATTAAAATTTAACGAACGTGTTTTTTAGAGAGGGAAATATGATGGGACTTTTTTTTTTTTTTAATCAAAGGCAACAGCAATGTCCGAAACAGTTATTTATAAAGAAATATATAAATTCTTACCCTGACTTACTGCCCACTTAAATTATATTACAACAGATTCTCTTCAGATATAAGCGTACATAACAAGATACATCGAGGATTAAAGAGGATGTAATTAGCGCAATTATTTCACCTGCTGGAATAATAAGGCAAAATATATTACATTTCCCTCCAGTATAATTACTCTTAGACTTACTGCTCCTCTCTTCCTTTCTCTCTTTCATCTCATAGTTCTCAACCTGTTCCTTCTACGGTTACATTTAACTATTCTTAATTTATTCATCCACTCTCTCTCTCCCTTTATTTTACATACGCACAATAATATATATATATATGTCGTGCCGAATAGGCAGAACTTACGATCTTGGCTTAAATAGCAACGCTCATCTTGCCATATAAGACAAGCGAAAATTTATATATGCAATATACAATAATTTGTATATGCAATAATTTCGCCAAAATCATTCTGAACCTAACGAAAAAAATATATTTCACTGTGTTTGTTTAGTATTAAATTATTGTAAACAAATCTAAAATATATTTAGTTGGGTTAGGCTAAAATAAATTGTTTTTGTTATAATACGGTTAGGTAAATTTTCTAAGACTCTTTTGATGCAAAATTATAAATTTTTATATTAATATTAATGAAAAAAAAAATATATCTTTAAACGTATACGAGAAAATTTTAGAAAGGCCTTAATTTAAATGAGTTCTTGCTAATTGACCAGTTTTACCTATTCGGCACGACATATATAAATAAATATATATATATATATATATATATATATATATATATATATATATATATATATTTTTATTATTTTTTTTTTTTATTATCACACTGGCCGATTCCCACCAAGGCAGGGTGGCCCGAAAAAGAAAAACTTTCACCATCATTCACTCCATCACTGTCTTGCCAGAAGGGTGCTTTACACTACAGTTTTTAAACTGCAACATTAACACCCCTCCTTCAGAGTGCAGGCACTGTACTTCCCATCTCCAGGACTCAAGTCCGGCCTGCCGGTTTCCCTGAATCCCTTCATAAATGTTACTTTGCTCACACTCCAACAGCACGTCAAGTATTAAAAACCATTTGTCTCCATTCACTCCTATCAAACACGCTCATGCATGCCTCCTGGAAGTCCAAGCCCCTCGCACACAAAACCTCCTTTACCCCCTCCCTCCAACCTTTCCTAGGCCGACCCCTACCCCGCCTTCCTTCCACTACAGACTGATACACTCTTGAAGTCATTCTGTTTCGCTCCATTCTCTCTACATGTCCGAACCACCTCAACAACCCTTCCTCAGCCCTCTGGATAACAGTTTTGGTAATCCCACACCTCCTCCTAACTTCCAAACTACGAATTCTCTGCATTATATTCACACCACACATTGCCCTCAGACATGACATCTCCACTGCCTCCAGCCTTCTCCTCGCTGCAACATTCATCACCCACGCTTCACACCCATATAAGAGCGTTGGTAAAACTATACTCTCATACATTCCCCTCTTTGCCTCCAAGGACAAAGTTCTTTGTCTCCACAGACTCCTAAGTGCACCACTCACTCTTTTTCCCTCATCAATTCTATGATTCACCTCATCTTTCATAGACCCATCCGCTGACACGTCCACTCCCAAATATCTGAATACGTTCACCTCCTCCATACTCTCTCCCTCCAATCTGATATTCAATCTTTCATCACCTAATCTTTTTGTTATCCTCATAACCTTACTCTTTCCTGTATTCACTTTTAATTTTCTTCTTTTGCACACTCTACCAAATTCACCCACCAATCTCTGCAACTTCTCTTCAGAATCTCCCAAGAGCACAGTGTCATCAGCAAAGAGCAACTGTGGCAACTCCCACTTTATGTTTGGTTCTTTATCTTTTAACTCCACGCCTCTTGCCAAGACCCTCGCATTTACTTCTCTTACAACCATATCTATAAATATATTAAACAACCACGGTGACATCACACATCCTTGTCTAAGGCCTACTTTTACTGGGAAATAATTTCCCTCTTTCCTACATACTCTAACTTGAGCCTCACTATCCTCGTAAAAACTCTTCAATATAATAATATAATATAATAATATTCCATCTTTCGTTATATACCTGTCTTTCTGCATCTTTACCTCATTTCCTCCCTCATTCTATGGCCTCCAGTCTCCGTTCTTAACATGAAGATTCTGTAATACATTTTTTTTTTCAATTTTCCCTTGTGGTCATCTACATTTGTCCTCTTTTCATATCTTTTTTTTTTCATTCTCTTTTCCCTCCTATCCACTGCCTGTTTTCACTTTCCCTATTCCTCTTATTCAGAATTTATTATTTTGTATATTTCGTCTTTCCTCATTTGCCATCTTTATTTATTTATTTCGTGTACCCTCCTTCCAATTCTCCTCTTTTTTACTTACCTATTCCAATTTTTTCTCCCTCAGTTTTTTCTCTCTCTATTTACCACTTTTTATTTTTATCCTATCATCTCTCATACTCTCTCCCCTCTTTTGTTATTCCCTATCTTCTTTTCCCCTCGTATTTTAATTACATGACTCAAATTTAAACTATCGAAAGGGTTGTTCAGGTGAAGGGTTAATACATACAGCATCCTCCCCTCTTCCTCATGCAACATACTCCAATCTTCCACATGCAACATACTCTAATCTTTCATATGCAAAATGCTCTCCTCTTCCACATGAAACATACTCCTCTCTTCCACATGCAGCATCCTCTGTCTCTTCCATCCTGTATCTCCTCTTTTCCACTCTTCCGCATGCACCATCCACCTCTATTTCTGTCTGTGTCTGTCTCCGTCTGTCTGTCTGTCTCTCTCTCCTCACCTTGTCTATCATTTTTCTTGCCTTTTTTTTCTCCCTCTGCTCTTTATCTCTCCCTTATATCGTTTCTTCTTCCCCCTCGGGTCCTCGTTTCCCCTTATGTTTTTCCTTAATTCATACATTTCTCGTTCTTTCCCATCAATTACTATTTTTGTTCTCTCTTCCCTCTTACCTTATTCCTTGCCCATTTTCCAACCTTTTCATACTAGTCTCCTCTCAGTTTCCTTTTCTTTTCTATCGTCACTTTCCCTTTTCACCTTTATTTCCCCTTCCTCTCTCACTTCTGCTTTACCTCGAAATCTTCATGTCCTCTGCCTCATCTTCCAGCTATCCATAACCTCGGTCCTCCCCCCCTTTCAACGACTCACCTCCCCCCCACCTCATCTCCACGCCCTTTACCCTTCATATGCACCCCTCATTTCCAAACGCTGCCACCCCTCATCTCCACTCTCTGCCACCCACCATCTCCACTCTCTGCCACCCACCATCTCCACTCTCTGCCACCCACCATCTCCACTCTCTGCCACCCACCATCTCCACTCTCTGCCACCCACCATCTCCACTCTCTGCCACCCACCATCTCCACTCTCTGCCACCCACCATCTCCACTCTCTGCCACCCACCATCCACCCACTCTCCATCCTTCATTCCTCTCTCTCTCTCTCTCTCTCTCTCTCTCTCTCTCTCTCTCTCTCTCTTCCCCCCCTCACCACGGTACCAATGCTGCAGTTCATCTCTCTGAAATATGCATCTCATAAGGACATGTATCTAGGGAGGAAAGTGAGAACGGTGAAGAGAAGGGAAGAGAAAGGAAAAAGAGGGGAGGTGAAGAGAAGGAGAGTGGAGGGGAAGCAGTGAGAGGGTAGAGAATGAAAGGGGGTGAAGGGATCTTGAGGAGGACGATGGAGAGAAAGGGTAGGGGTGGGAGTGAAGGGTCATGGGAAGGGAGAAAGTAAAAGGGATTAAAGGAGGGGTAGGAGAGAATGGAAGGGATGATGGAAGGTGGAAAATGAGATGGGAAGGGGTGATGGGAGGTGGAAAAGGAGAGAAAGGAAGGAGGTAAAAGGAGTGGAAGAGAGAAAATGAGTAGATGAGGGAGTGAGGTGAGTTGGTGAGAGGGAGAGTGGGTGAGAGGGGTGTGGGTGAGGGGGATATGTTTGGCGGGGTGTGGGTGAGGGATGAGGGGGTGAGTAGATGAAGGGGGTGAGAGGTGAGATGGTGAGTGGGTGAGAGGGGAGAGTGGGTAAGGGATACAACTGGGTTATTCAGCTAATTATTTGCATCCAGCGTCACGGGAAGACAACCTAACATTGTTAGCGTCACGGCAAGACAACCTCACATTGTTAGCGTCACGGCAAGACAACCTCACATTGTTAGCGTCACGGCAAGACAAGCTCACATTGTTAGCGTCACGGCAAGACAACCTCACATTGTTAGCGTCACGGCAAGACAACCTCACATTGTTAGCGTCACGGCAAGACCTCACATTGTTAGCGTCACGGCCACATGTTAGAGCAAGCTATTAGCAGGTGAAGGTCTCTTGACCCAATTAACTGGAGCTACACTCCTCTTCCTCGGATCAAACCCCTTATTTGGAAAAGTAATTATATTCCTCAGCACATTTCCAATGCCATTTCTCTAGCAGCACTGATTTCATTACCGTTATAAGTCAGTTTATATTTAGTAGTCTTTATCACTAGTCATTCTTACACAATGCCTAGTCAGTTTCACGCTACCTAGTCCGTACACACTACCTAGTCATTCTTACACCGTACCTAGTCATTCTTACTCCGTACCTAGTCATTCTTACTCCGTACCTAGTTATTCTTACTCCCTACCTAGGCATTCTTACTCGCTACCTAGGCATTCTTACTCCCTACCTAGGCATTCTTACTCCCTACCTAGGCATTCTTACTCCCTACCTAGGCATTCTTACTCCCTACCTAGGCATTCTTACTCCCTACCTAGGCATTCTTACTCCCTACCTAGGCATTCTTACTCGCTACCTAGGCATTCTTACTCCCTACCTAGGCATTCTTACTCACTACCTAGGCATACTCCCTACCTAGGCACTTACTCGCTACCTAGGCATTCTTACTCCCTACCTAGGCATTCTTACTCCCTACCTAGGCATTCTTACTCCCTACCTAGGCATTCTTACTCCCTACCTAGGCATTCTTACTCCCTACCTAGGCATTCTTACTCCCTACCTAGGCATTCTTACTCCATACCTAGTCACTCTTACTCACTACCTAGTCATTCTTACTCACTACCTAGTCATTCTTTCTCTCTACCTGGTCATTCCATCTCACACTGGATTGCTCCTTCATGATAAAGTTGACAGGTTAGCCAAAGAAAGCACCCGACGAGGAATGTAGAACTTTGGTATGTATGTGTCTAGCATGTAGGTGCAACTCTCGTAACCTGCATGAACATAGATGAAGTACGTTTGTGGAGCAACATCCAATGTGGACAGACTGACTGATGTTGTATTAGCCAGGTTTAGGCTTGGTTACAAGTACATCTGGCGTTTTAGCAGACATACAGATAATACTAATAAAGGATGTGGTCAGCCCTATGGTCACTATCTTGAACACTGTGTGCTTAATTGTCCATTTATTGAGGGATAAAGAGATAGCGTAATAATCTATGTGATATGTCAAGGTATCTTAAATATATGAAAAATAATATATCAGACATATTAAACAAATTTCCTAAATTTACTTGCAACAGATAAGCCTATTGCAGATATAAATCCAAATGTGCTTTTTTTTTTTTAACCCTTTTGGGGGTCTAGTTCCTAGGCCTTTTGTGCATGCATATTAGGAAGCATTGAAATTTTGGTCAAAGCTACACGCTTCAGGCATTGTTCCTCATATACATCTAAGATTCAGTGCCAAATATGAAGTTGATTGGTTGAGGTTTAGCCTACAGCACTTCCGATTGAAATTTTGGAATATGTATTACTGAGTAGAGCAGCGCAGTGTTTTATGTACTGTATCTATGTACTCTGCAGTATTTATAAATATTAACTAACTTTCTCTCTTTTCAGATACTCTGATTACTTATATACTTTATTACTGAGATGACTACAATGTCAACGAGGAAAGCCACATAACATACATTGTTTGGGCATGACAGTGTTCTTCCAGTGAACAAACTTCCGTCCAAAAGTGATATGTTAAGGAACTGCTGGTGATATAAATGTGATGAAGGAAAGTTTACTGATGTGTCAGTGATTATCAAGATAGCAGCTAAGGATTGTTCTGAACTATGGGAGAAATCAAGTGGAGACAGAAAGACTATTCCTATTCTCAGCCAAAAAACTAATGAGGAAAGATTGAGAAAATTGTACAATAGAGGAATAGAATTTAAGAACAAAAATGTCTCCAAAAAACGTGCATTTTAGGAAGTAATGAACGATTTTTTTGATATATATAGTCGTTTCTGTCCTGCTGCCTCTTGTCAAGATGTAGGCTGCAAAATAAAGGAGTGTGACCGATACCACCTGGTCTGTAATTTTGATGTGAATGAAATATTAGAGATGGGAATCAGCAGACAGAAGAAAGTACTGAGAGCTCTGATGAGGATGGAGAAGATTCTGCTGATGCTGTTGACGAGGACTTGTTAATCTACACATATGATAAGGATGATAGTTAAGATGAAGAGAATAACAATGTGGTTCCTACTGTCAACTCAAGAAAAGTAGTGATTTCCAAACTAAAGTGGCAAGCAAAGAACTATCATTCCACGATTGACTGGAAGACTGAATTCAAAACTGAGCCACCTTTCAATACTTCTCTATCAGATCAACAGGTTCTAAAAATTATTGAGACTCCACTGGAGGTTCCCAAGTGGCCAAAGAACACTCAAGCTGCTGAGAGAGGGATAAAACTGATAAGTGAAGCTTGCACAGAAGTGGCTGGACAGAAGGTAAGAGATGGATATATCAGACAAAGAATATTTTCCAGGAAAGTGATGCCCAAGTTCCGCACCAAGAAAAACTTCACTTATAACCTGTAACAGTTTAAAATTAAATTGTTGATGGTTGATATAACTCATGTACATTTGATTATACAATCTTCACAATCAAAAATGATGTAAACCGTGTACA
Source organism: Cherax quadricarinatus (assembly GCF_038502225.1). Lineage (NCBI taxonomy): Eukaryota > Metazoa > Arthropoda > Malacostraca > Decapoda > Parastacidae > Cherax > Cherax quadricarinatus. The sequence continues at coordinate 104,951 of NW_027195252.1, forward strand.
CTTGATTATTATCCTGACAACCAATAAATTATAACTAACTGCTTTCAGTGGTGTATAATTTGACAAAAAGTCGATCGTGATGCTGCAGGGTAAATGGGCATGAAATGGTCTGAAAATCTGCACAGAAGTCCAATGGATGGACTTCGGAGGCAAAATCTAAAATCTAACCCTAATCATTTCATTTGTCACTAGTCATTTCAAAGTATGACCACATGTGCACAACAAATTCGCTTTGGCAACTTTATTGAACAATGTCTCGCTCTGTCCGTTCGAAACGTTGTCTAAATACATTTTGAGGTTTCCAATTACGGCTTTCGTATCTATCATCTACAAGGACTCTCTGGCTCTTTCTACCTTCTGGGGTAGAAACAGGTAGACGACAGAGGCAAGTGGACTCAGATTCAGATTTTTTACTTCAAATCTGTGTGTATACAAATATACGACCATCAGCATTTCGGGGAATGATCTCCTTGGACGGAGGAGAGACGCGGCTGGCGTCCTCTAAGATTATTAAGGGAACATCCAAGGTAGTCTATTAAGGAGTTTTTAAATATTTTTAAGTAATATTCTGTCAGTTACATAGCTACCTATAATTTCATACTTGTGTGATAAGTCATTTTTATAACAACCTTATGGTACTCTGCATTTTTTCCCTCTGAATGTGCAGATAAATGTATGAATAGCAGCAACCAGCACCATCCTACAGCAATCCTGTTACTCTAGCATTTCCATTATTATTATAATCAAGGGGGAAGCGCTAAACCTGGAGGATTATACAGCGCCTGTGGGGGGGGATGTGGAAGGCATTCAGGCTTAATTCGGGGAACTGGAGCACAGATCCAATTCCCTAAATCAAGAGCCCCTCACCAACATCAAGGAACCTTCCTTGAGGGGTCTAGCATTTCCAAAGGTTTAGCCACCCGCTTACTACCCAACCTGGCTGGTGTCATCTAATGACACCAGCCATCAACGTCACGTCTTCACCAGCAAGCAGTTTAATGTGTTACTCCATTGCTGTCAGGTCCTTCTTAAACCAGACACATCACAACTCAGCTATAATACCTTGGCTACCTTCACCTTCTCACAGCTTACCACCTGACTCTCGCCACTATAAACATGTTTCTTAGTTGTCTCTATATTGGGTGAGAAGAAGCCACTTGTGGTGAAAAGATTCCTCAACAAATGTCTTGAACTGTGCATGTGTGTCTTAATCTGTATGCAACTCATGGATGGAGGAATGGAAAGGAGGAGGGAGAGAGCAATGGTGACAGGGAGGGAGGGAGAAAGGAATGGATATGTGTAGGGATAGATGAACAGATGGAAAGAGGTATAGATACAGGAGTGAAAGAGTAAGAGAGATAATGGAAGGAAAGAGGGAGGACTAGAGGGAGGGCAAGAGGTAGGGTAGGGGGAGGGCAAGAGGGAGGGATTGAGGGAGAGAGGCGTTGTGTCGCTACAATAAAACACAATACAGCCAGTACTTCAGTGTGCGCCGTTACCCACAAGAGGGCAGCACCGACCAGTACTCCATTCTAACCTTCCCACTAGCAAACTAATATATATTTCCCTTCCTAAAGAACCAAATTACATGTAATAATCTTGTTTACATTAATTTATAGGAACAATGAAGCCCTGTAAATCATCTACACGTAATCAGCCACATTTTTACATTAGCTTCTATCCTCTTTAAGCTGGAAGCTGCCATCCACTCTCCCTATCCTTTCTTCCTCTTCCTCTTCTTTCAGCCCCCCCCTATAATCCCACTCCCCACCACCCTCTCCCGCTCCTCCCATTCACAGGGATGGGCATCCCGCTGCTTCTCGTTGTCTACGCATTTCTTTGTATGTACGTACATGTTTGTACGTACATACGGATAACCCATATAACGAACGAGGTTCTAGAACTAGACTCATTATATATATATATATATATATATATATATATATATATATATATATATCTATATATTGTGTGTGTGTGTGTGTGTGTATGTGTGTGTGTGTGTGTGTGTGTATGTGTGTGTGTATGTGTGTGTATGTGTGTGTATGTGTGTGTGAGTGTGTGTGTGTATGTGTGTATGTGTGTGTGAGTGTGTGTGTGTATGTGTGTGTGTGTGTGAGTGTGTGTGTGTGTGGGGGTGTGTGGGGTGTGTGTGTGTGTGTGTGTGTGTGTGTGTGTGGTGTGTGTCTGTGGTGTGTGTCTGTGGTGTGTGTGTGGTGTGTGTGTGGGTGGTGTGTGGGATGTGTTTAGTGTGTGTGTGTGGTGTGTGGGATGTGTGTTTAGTGTGTGTGTGTGGTGTGTGGGATGTGTTTAGTGTGTGTGCGTGTGGTGTGTGTGTGTGTTTGGTGTGTGTGTTTGGTGTGTGGTGTGTGTGTGTGTGGCGTGTGTGTGTAGTGTGTGGTGTGTGTGTGTGTGTGTGTGTGTGTGTGTGTGTGTGTGTGTGTGTGTGTGTGTGTGTGTGTACGTGTGTGGTGTGTGTGTATGTGGTGTGTGTGTGTGTGTGTATGTATGTATATGTACATGTATGTGTATATGTACGTGTATGTGTATGTAATATGTGTATGTACGTGTATGTGTGTGAGTGTGTGTATATATGCGTATGTGTGTGTACGTTTGTGTGTGTGCATGTGTGTGTGTGTGTGTGTGTGTGTGTGTGTGTGTGTGTGTGTGTGTGTGTGTACTCACCTAATTGTGGTTGCGGGGGTCGAGACTCAGCTCCTGGCCCCGCCTCGCCACTGATCGCTACTAGGTCCTCTCTCTCTCTCTGCTTCCTGTGCTTTGTCATACCTCGTCTTAAAGCTATGTATGGTTCCTGCCTCTACTACATCACTTGCTAGGCTATTCCACTTCATGACTACTCTATTGCTGAAGAAATACTTCCTAACATCCCTGTGACTCGTCTGAGTCTTCAGCTTCCAATTGTGACCTCTTGTTTGTGTCCCCTCTCTGGAACATCCTGTCTCTATCCACCTTATCTATTCCACGCAGTATTTTGTATGTCGTTATCATGTCTCCCCTGACCCTCCTGTTCTCCAGTGTCGTCAGTCCGATTTCCCTCAACCTTTCTTCGTAGGACATTCCCCTGAGCTCCGGAACTAGCCTTGTTGCGAACCTTTGTACTTTCTCTAATTTCTTGACGTGCTTGACCAGGTGTAGGTTCCAAACTGGTGCTGCATACTCCAGTATGGGCCTGACGTACGCAGTGTACAGTGTCTTGAACGATTCCTTAGTAAGGTATCGGAACGCTATTCTCAGGTTTGCCAGGCGCCCATATGCTGCAGCAGTTATCTGGTTGATATGTGCCTCCGGAGACGTGCTCGGTGTTATGGTCACCCCAAGATCTTTCTCCTTGAGCGAGGTTTCAGTCTTTGACCACCTAGCCTATACTCTGTCTGCGGTCTTCTTTGCCCTTCTCAGATCTTCATGACTTTGCACTTGGCAGGTGTGTGTGTGTGTGTGTGTGTGTGTGTGTGTGTGTGTGTGTGTGTGTGTGTGTGTGTGTGTGTGTGTGTGTGTGTGTGTGTGTGTGTATCTGTTTTTGTACGTTATACATGTACGAGTGTTACTATGTATGCTTAATATGCATGTACTGTATGTATGAGTTTGTCCTGTGTGTGTGTAAATATTATGAATGCACGTGTGGGTTTGTGCTTTTGTGTGTATAAAATATATGCACATATACGTTCCTGCATGTGTTTATATTATGCATGTACGTGTGTGTGTTTGTATAATATTTATGTACTCTCCTATATGTGGTGCAGAGGGTTGAGTCCCAGCTCGTGTTAGGAGTTTTATTTGTAGAAGATGTATGTATGTGTATTTATACTTGTAAGTATATGTTAGTACGTGTGTGATTGTGTTTTGTAATAAAGGTCCTGAACTGTACATAAGTTGTCTTTTTTCCACACCTTCTAACAAGATTGAGGGACTGATTACCTCGTCTACCACTTTCGCCAATATGTAATAATTTCACTTTTAAACTGAAGAAGCCACTGGTTGGCGTAACGTCATCGTAATAAGATACTCAGGTGCTTCAGATGTGTCTTAGTCATTATGTTGGTGCTGTATACCTTGCAGTAATAATAAGTCAAGTTAGTGACTGGTGGAATGAGTAGCAAGACGAGATGTGAGTGCACCTGCTGCTGCCAAGATGAAAGATAATTATGATTATTAATTCTGCTCCAGGAACCTGGAGTAAATAGATAATGAAAATATAAATTATCTTACCCCCCCCACCATGAGTGTTCGTGGTAAACCTCGGCATGGGTGGGAACGTTAGGTATGTTTCCTTATACCTGCTGACCCCGTTCACCTAGCAGTAAGTAGGTACCTGGGTGTTAGTCGACTGGAGTGGGTAGCATTCTGATAGACAAGATTGAAGGACTCCAATGGAAATAAGACTGACTTTATTAAGTTATGCTGGGGTCTACCTGGAGTCTACCTGGAGGGGATTCCGGGGATCAACGCCCTCACGGCCCGGTCCACTACCAGGCCTCCCGGTCGATCAGGGCCTGATCAACGAGGCTGTTACTGCTGGCCGCACACAATCCAACATACGAACCACAGCCCGGCTGATCCGGCACCGTCTTTAGGTATCTGTCCAGCTCCCTCTTGAAGACAACCATGGGTCTTCCCGTATTGCCCCTTATTGCTGGTGGGAGGCTGTTTAACAGTCTTGGACCCCGGACACTTGTTGCGTTTTCTCGTAGTGTACCAGTGACGTCTCTACTTTTCACTGGGGGTATGTTGCATCGCCTGCCAAGTCTATTGCTTTCGTATGGAGTGATTGCTGTGTGCATATTAGGGACCAGTCCCTCCAGAATCTTCCAGGTGTAGATTATGATATATCTAACCCTCTATATCTATCTCTCTGGGCTTAAAAAAAATCAGAACAAATCTTATCTTATTGCACAGAGTAGATCATGTCCCATCACCAGCAGCAACAGCGTAAACCAAACCACGGATGTCTTATTCCAGTAGCAATGTTGAGGGATATCCAGCCAGGTGAGTGAGCCTGGCCTAGGAGAGATTATTAACACCGCTCAGGGAGAGGGGCGCTAAGCCTCGCTACCAGCTCTTGTGTTCCTTTCTGTGGCATCGCTACACATTATTTTCTTATTGATTTCCTTGTTTCTCTATCTTTCTCTGTGTTTCCCCCCTTTCCTTACACATAAATTTCTCTGTCTTTTTCTCGGTCCCGTAGCCACTGTCCCTCTCGCTCTCCGTCCGTGTGTCTGTACTGATATCCTCTTTCTCCTCTTCCTCTTCTGCTTGTGATATTTTTCCCTCTTCTACTCCCAGCTATTTCTCTATTTCTGCCCCTCTTCCCGCCTTCCATTTCCAATTCCATCTCCCAGAGCTACTAATATTACCAGCTCTTCCATTCCTGCCTCCCTTCTGGTTCCACCTCACCAAGTTCTCCCAGACCCTGACCCAGCCGCCAAACCCTCCCTTACCCAGACATCCTAGCTTTCCCAGCCCCCCCTCACTCAGACTTCATAGCCCACCTAGCCCCTCCCCCTCACCCAGACCTTCCAGTCCCCTCACCCAGCCCTCTCAGCTTTTCACCCCGCACTCCCAGCCTCCTAACCCAATAATTCCAGCCCCCCTCATTCAGCACTCCCAGCCCCCTCAACCAGCACTCCTAGCCCTCCTCATCCAGCACTTCCAACCCCCTCATCCAGCACCTCCAGTCCCGTCACCCAGCACTCCCAGCCCCATCATCCAGCACTCCCAGCTCCCTCACCCAGCACTTCCAGTCCCCTCACTCAGCATTCCACTAACCCAGCAATCCCACCCCCATCACCCAGAAATTCCAGCTCCCCTCATCCAGCACTCCCAGCCACCTCATCCAACACTCCCAGCCCCCTCATCCAGCACTTCCAGCCCCCTCATCCAGCACTTCCAGCCCCCTCATCCAGCACTTCCATCCCCCTCATCCAGCACCTCCAGTCCCCTCACCCAGCACTCCCCTAACCCAGCAATCTCACCCCCAATCACCCAGCACTCCCCTAACCCAGCAATCTCACCCCCAATCACCCAGCAATTCCAGCCACCCCTCATTCAGCACTCCCAGCCCCCTCATCCAGCACTCCCAGCCACCTCATCCAGCACTCCCAGCCACCTCATCCAGCACTCCCAGCCACCTCATCCAGCACTCCCAGCCACCTCATCCAGCATTTCCAGCCCCCTCATCCAGCACTTCCAGCCCCTCACCCAGCACTCAAAGTCCCCTCACCCATACTTCCTAGCTTTCCCAGCCCCCTCACCCAGACCTCATGGCACTCTTAGCCCCTCTCCCTCACCCAAACCTTCCAGTCCCCTCACCCAGCCGTCTGAGCTGTTAACCCAGCACCCACAGCCCCTCACACAGCATCCCCAGCCTTCTCACCCAGCACTCCCAGCCCCCTCATCCTCACCTGGTGACCTATCCCATATTCCTCGAACTCTGTGACTCGACTTCGTTAATCATCTGCTGGTGTTAGGAGGGAGGGAGGAGGACGGAGGGAGGAAGGTAGAGGGTAAGGGAAGGTAAGTGAAAGTATGAAGAGAGAGGAAGTGCTCTCTCCTCCACCTCCTCGTCCAACCCCCTTTTTCCTTTTCCTTTCCTCCCTCTCCTCCTCCTCTCGTCTTTCCCATTTATCTCTCCATTTGCTCTTCTCAACCCTCCAACTTTTCGCTTCCTCTCTCTCATCTCTCCTTTCCATTCCTCATCCAGACTCTCTCTCTCTCTCTCTCTCACTCTCTCTCCCCTCCTTTCCTATTTTCTCTCTCTCCCAATCTCTGTTCTTTTCACCTCTTCTTCATTCCTTCCTTCTCTTCCCTTCGTTTAATAAGAACATAAGAACATAAGAAACATAAGAAAGAACACTGCAGCAGGCCTACTGGCCCATGCGAGGCAGGTCCAAGTCTCCTATCGGCTTAAGCCAATGCCCCAACCTAGTCAGGTCAGGTCACATTCACTTAAGGAAGGAACACGGCAACTGACCTAGTAGCACAAGCTAATCAGGTCCAACTCACACCCACCCACACCCACTCATTTATTTATCTAACCTGTACCCGTACCTCCCATCTTCTACTCCCTTTCCCCCCTCTCGTCTTCCCTCTCTCTCTCCTAATCCTTTCCTCCGTCTCTCTCGTCTCCCTTCCCTTTCCCCTCCCGTCCTTTCCCCTTCCCTTCCTCCGTCTGCCTGGTCTTCTCCCTCTCTCATCCTTCATCTATTCCTCCTTCCCACTATGAGATGGAGGTCTCTCTCTCCTCCCTCCCTCCCACTGGGAGAGGGAGGTGTCCCTCCCTCCCACTGGGAGAGGGAGGTGTCCCTCCCTCCCACTGGGAGAGGGAGGTGTCCCTCCCTCCCACTGGGAGAGGGAGGTGTCCCTCCCTCCCACTGGGAGAGGGAGGTGTCCCTCCCTCCCACTGGGAGAGGGAGGTGTCCCTCCCTCCCACGGGGAGAGGGAGGTGTCCCTCCCTCCCACGGGGAGAGGGAGGTGTCCCTCCCTCCCACGGGGAGAGGGAGGTGTCCCTCCCTCCCACTGGAAGAGGGAGGTGT
>NW_027195252.1:117500-122500 GCF_038502225.1 Cherax quadricarinatus
GTACAAAGAAATATAGTGATTGGGTGTACATGCCAAAAGCCCCTTGTATGCAGAGCATTATGGGCAGGCTTAAAATTAACTTAAGATTAACTAAGCAATGATATATTCAGTGGAAAAAATTAACACCCCTCCTTCAGTGTGCGGAAAATCGGCCTGACGACACTGGAGGACAGGAGGGATAGGGAACACGTGATAACGACATACAAAATACTGCGTGGAATAGACAAGGTGGACAGAGACAAGATGTTCCAGAGAAGAGACAAAGAAACAAGGGGTCACTCTTAGAAGTTGAAGACTCAGATGAGTCACAGGGATGTTAGGAAGCAGTTATTCAGTCATAGAGTGGTAAGGAAGTGGAACAGTCTGGCGAGCGATGTAGTGGAGGCAGGAACCATACATAGCTTTAAGACGAGGTATGATAAAGCTCAGGGAGAGAGAGGACCTAGTAGCGTTCAGTGAAGAGGGGGCCAGGAGCTGAGTCTCAACCCCTGAAACTACATTTAGGTGAGTACACACACACACACACACACACACACACACACACACACACACACACACACACACACACACACACACACACACACACACACACAGAGGCATGAAGAATTTTCTGCACGGGGTTCAATGGGATAGAGAACTGGCAGGAAAGTCAGCAAACGAGATGATGGAATATGTGACAATAATATGCAAGGAGGCTAAGGATAAGTTTGTACCCAACTGTAACAGAAATAACGAAAAAGTCAGGATGAGCCTTTGGCTTTACCCAAAGGTGCAGAGGGGCCAAAACCAAGTGTGCTAGAGAATGGAAGAAGTATAGAAGGCAAAGGACTCAGGAGAATAAGGAGAGAAGTCGTAAAGCTAGAAATGAATATGCACAGGTAAGAGGGGAGGCTCAAAGACAATACGAGAAAGCCAAATCTGACCCAAAGCTGTTGTACAGCCACATCAGGAGGAAAACACCAGTCTAGGATGAGGCAATCAGGCTGAGGAAGGAAGGAGGGGACGTTACAAGAAACGACCGAGATGTATGTGAGGAGCTCAACATGAGATTCAAAAAAGTGTTCACAGAGGAGACAGAAGGGACTCCAGAAAGATGCAGAGGTTGGGTACATAATCAAGTGTTAGACAGAATACATACGACCGAGGAAGAAGTGAAGAGGCTGCTAAGCGAGATAGATACCTCAAAGGCGATGGGGCCGGATAGCATCTCTCCATGGGTCCTGGGAGAGTGAGCAGAGGCACTGTGTGTCCCACTAACAACAATCTTCAAAACATCTATCGAAACAGGGCGACTACCTGAGGTATTGAAGACAGCAAATGTAGTCCCAATTTAAAAAAAAGGAGACAGCCACGAGGTATTAAACTACAGACCAGTGTCACTGACATGTATGCAATGTCATGAAGAAGATTATCAGAAGAGTGGTGGTGCACCTAGAAAGGAATGAGCTTATCAACGGCAGCCAGCACGGTTTCAGGGATGGGAAATCTTATGTCACAAACCTACTGGAGTTCTATGACAGGGTGACAGAAGTAAGAGAAGAGAGAGAGGGGTGGGTACATTTCATTTTCTTGGACTGTAAGAAGGCGTTTGACACAATTCCACACAAGAGATTAGTGTAGAAGATGGAGGACCAAGCAAGAATAACAGGGGACTACAATGGATCAGGGAATACCTGTCAGGAAGACAACAGCGAGTCATCGTACGTGGCGAGGTGTCAGAGTGGGCGCCTGTAACGAGCGTGGTGCCACAGGGGTCAGTCCCAGGACAGGTGCTGTTTCTGGCATTTGTGAACATGACGGAAGGAATAGATTCTGAAGTGTCCCTGTTGGCAGATGAAGTGAAGTCGATTAGAATTCAATCGGACGAGGACCAGGCAGAACTACCAAGGGATCTTGGACAGGCTGCAGGCCTGGTCCAGAAACTGGCTCCTGGAGTTCAACCCCCAAGTGCAAAGTCATGAAGATTGGGAAAGGGCAAAGAAGACCGCAAACGGAGTACAGTCTAGGGGGCCAAAGACTACAAACCTCACTCAAGGAAAAGGATCTTCGGGCGAGTATAACACCGGGCACATCTGAGGCACACATCAACCAAATAACTTCTGCAGCATACTGGCGCCTAGCAAACATAAGAACATATTAATAAGGAATCGTTCAGGACCCTGTACACTGTGTACGTTAGGTCCATATTGGAGTATGCAGCACCAGTTTGGAACCCACACCTAGCCAAGCATGTAAGGAAACTAGAGAAAGTGCAAAACTTTGCAACAAGACTAGTCCCGGAGCTAAGGAGTATGTCCTACGAGGAGAGGTTTAGGGAAATTGACCTGACACTACCGGAAGAGAGGAGAGATAGAGGGGATATATATATATATATATATATATATATATATATATATATATATATATATATATATATATATATAATCAAATTGGGGAGGAGTATGGAAGAAGTGAATGTTTTCAGATATTGGGAGTTGACGTGTCGGCGGATGGATTTATGAAGGATGAGGTTAATCATAGAATTGATGAGGGAAAAAAGGTGAGTGGTGCGTTGAGGTACATGTGGAGACAAAAAACGTTATCTATGGAGGCAAAGAAGGGAATGTATGAAAATATAGTAGTACCAACACTCTTATATGGGTGTGAAGCTTGGGTTGTGAATGCAGCAGCGAGGAGGCGGTTGGAGGCAGTGGAGATGTCCTGTCTAAGGGCAGTATGTGATGTAAATATTATGCAGAAAATTCGGAGTGTGGAAATTAGGAGAAGGTGTGGAGTTAATAAAAGTATTAGTCAGAGGGCTGAAGAAGGGTTGTTGAGGTGGTTTGGTCATTTAGAGAGAATGGATCAAAGTAGAATGATTTGGAAAGCGTATAAATCTGTAGGGAAAGGAAGGCGGGGTAGGGGTCGTCCTCGAAAAGGTTGGAAGATTGGGGTAAGGGAGGTTTTGTGGGCGAGGAGCTTGGACTTCCAGCAGGCGTGCATGAGCGTGTTCGAGAGGAGTGAATGGAGACGAATGGTATTTGGGACCTGTCGATCTGTTGGAGTGTGAGCAGGGTAATATTTAGTGAAGGGATTCAGGGAAACCGGTTATTTTTATAAAGCCGGACATGAGTCCTGGAAATGGGAAGTACAATGCCTGCACTTTAAAGGAGGGGTTCGGGATATTAGCAGTTTGGAGGGATATGTTGTGTATCTTTACATGTGTATGCTTCTAAACTGTTGTATTCTGAGCACCTCTGCAAAAACAGTGATTATGTGTGAGTGAGGTGAAAGTATTGAATGATGATGAAAGTATTTTCTTTTTGGGGATTCTTTCTTTCTTTTTGGGTCACCTGCCTCGGTGGGAGATGGCCGACTTGTTATATATATATATATATATATATATATATATATATATATATATATATATATATATATATATACACACATACACATATATATAAATATATATAATATATATATATATTTATATATATATATATATATATATATATATATGTATGTATATATATGTATATATATATATATGTATATATATGTATATATATATGTATATATATGTATATATATATGTTATGAATGAAAAGAAGTTGGATGTCCTGGCCCTAATCGAAACAAAGCTGAAGGGGGTAGGAGAGTTTCAGTGGGGGGAAATAAATGGGATTAAATCTGGAGTATCTGAGAGAGTTAGAGCAAAGGAAGGGGTAGCAGTAATGTTAAATGATCAGTTATGGAAGGAGAAAAGAGAATATGAATGTGTAAATTCAAGAATTATGTGGATTAAAGTAAAGGTTGGATGCGAGAAGTGGGTCATAATAAGCGTGTATGCACCTGGAGAAGAGAGGAATGCAGAGGAGAGAGAGAGATTTTGGGAGATGTTAAGTGAATGTATAGGAGCCTTTGAACCAAGTGAGAGAGTAATTGTGGTAGGGGACTTGAATGCTAAAGTAGGAGAAACTTTTAGAGAGGGTGTGGTAGGTAAGTTTGGGGTGCCAGGTGTAAATGATAATGGGAGCCCTTTGATTGAACTTTGTATAGAAAGGGGTTTAGTTATAGGTAATACATATTTTAAGAAAAAGAGGATAAATAAGTATACACGATATGATGTAGGGCGAAATGACAGTAGTTTGTTGGATTATGTATTGGTAGATAAAAGACTGTTGAGTAGACTTCAGGATGTACATGTTTATAGAGGGGCCACAGATATATCAGATCACTTTCTAGTTGTAGCTACACTGAGAGTAAAAGGTAGATGGGATACAAGGAGAATAGAAGCATCAGGGAAGAGAGAGGTGAAGGTTTATAAACTAAAAGAGGAGGCAGTTAGGGTAAGATATAAACAGCTATTGGAGGATAGATGGGCTAATGAGAGCATAGGCAATGGGGTCGAAGAGGTATGGGGTAGGTTTAAAAATGTAGTGTTAGAGTGTTCAGCAGAAGTTTGTGGTTACAGGAAAGTGGGTGCAGGAGGGAAGAGGAGCGATTGGTGGAATGATGATGTAAAGAGAGTAGTAAGGGAGAAAAAGTTAGCATATGAGAAGTTTTTACAAAGTAGAAGTGATGCAAGGAGGGAAGAGTATATGGAGAAAAAGAGAGAAGTTAAGAGAGTGGTGAAGCAATGTAAAAAGAGAGCAAATGAGAGAGTGGGTGAGATGTTATCAACAAATTTCGTTGAAAATAAGAAAAAGTTTTGGAGTGAGATTAACAAGTTAAGAAAGCCTAGAGAACAAATGGATTTGTCAGTTAAAAATAGGAGAGGAGAGTTATTAAATGGAGAGTTAGAGGTATTGGGAAGATGGAAGGAATATTTTGAGGAATTGTTAAATGTTGATGAAGATAGGGAAGCTGTGATTTCGTGTATAGGGCAAGGAGGAATAACATCTTGTAGGAGTGAGGAAGAGCCAGTTGTGAGTGTGGGGGAAGTTCGTGAGGCAGTAGGTAAAATGAAAGGGGGTAAGGCAGCCGGGATTGATGGGATAAAGATAGAAATGTTAAAAGCA
>NW_027195252.1:127500-130000 GCF_038502225.1 Cherax quadricarinatus
TGCCTGACCGCTCGGCTACGTTAATAAGTAATTCGTGGATCTATAGGAACTTAATCTGAACTTCACATTTAACAGCACTTTAACAAATCTCAGATACAAGCTGTGAGAACAAACACATTGCTCAAGGGCTAGGTATTGTCTTTCAGTCAGTAAGGGAATGTTGGTACTGTGGACTGATTCATATTGACTTTGACTGGAATGATACACTAAGTGAACGTTCAAAAGTGACTGGGACATCTTCTCAGTGAAAATACTGAAGGGCATAAGTCAAGAAAAATGGAGAGAATGACACAGTAAGCTTAAATGGAAAAAATGCTTAACTATTCTGCATAAGTAATTAAAAATTTACAAGTTACACAGTAAGCAAAGAACTCACACAAGAATAATATGCAACTTAGCAAACACTGAAAATCAAGAGAGCTTGTACTTTGCTCAAATCTAATATGCTCAACTTTTACTTTAAATTGAATAAATGGCACAGTGAGTTGTCTTTACTTTCAATGCAACAAGGAAAATACACAATAAAATAATAAAATGGACTCAATAAACTTGTGCAAAAATTAAAACAACACACAATTCGCTGAAATAAAAATTAAAATGACAGACAGAATAAAATACTATGCACAGAACAGAGCATAAGAAACTGCACTGTAATAAACTGTATTGCACAACACTGCATAAAATTTTACTGCAAGAAAACTTTAATAGCAACACAATATTTGCACAAGAATTATTGCAAAATGAGTCTATGTGCAATAATAAAAATTATAACACACAAGAAAAGAAATATATCAAGGAATGAACACTTTAACTCTTAACTGCACTTAAACAACAAGCAAAAGAACAATTTACTTTAGAAGGAGAATTTAAAAATTGCACTAAGAGTGAATTTGTTCAATAAAACATGAAAAAATTAATAGGTGCAAAAAATACACAACAAAAAGAAATACAACACTTACAGTGATGCAGAGCACAAAACATCAACATAAACTCAGTACTAGAATTTTCTTGCAATGAAACTTGATGTTTTTTAAAAAATTTTGTAAACAGATTTCTTGCTGGAGCTTTAAAAATGGCACTATTGTCTGTGGAAATAAGACAAATTAAACACTGGCTGAATAAAGGAATATGAACACAAGAATGTTCAACACACAGGGAACAAACAAAAATACACAATTGCTAGGAAGAAAAAAAAAATAACAGACAACACTGAGTTGTGATGCAGAATATGAGGTGAAAAATTTACTGAGTTAATTCACTGGAATTCTGAAGTTTAAACACAAGTTCTATACTGCTCATATGTTGCACACACAACAAAGGAAACACTAAGTACTTACTTCAAGTGTGTATAAAAAGAAACACAACACAACAGATATAAAATAATACACGAAAATTAACACTGAATTAAGGAGATTAAAAGAAATTAATAGAATCAGTACATGATAAACACTGAGTCTGATCAAGAGTCACTGAATGTCACTAAGAGGTAAATTCACTGGGAACACAAAAGAAATGTCTCAACACTCGCAAATGTCTCTAAAAAAAAAATATTATAGCTGTAACACTTGAAAAAATGAGATTGATGGATTGTTTTTATCGTCTTGCTGCTGTCCTCTGCACAGATGATCGTAGAATTGCGCTTAAATCGGCGAGAGACAACACACAGGAGGCTTTTAAAGATGGCGCGCCACTCTCTAGCTCTTGACCCCCTATGTGGTCCTTAAAATATGGTGCTACAACCCTTAGCAGAGCACCAAAACACTGATGAGGTAGGTGAGTTGTAATGGCCGACTGTAGTTGGGTTTGTGGGTAATGGCTGAGCGAGGCGTCTGGGACCGGCAATGGTGCGACACACGTGATCGTGAGTGGCTGGGCTTATGGGTTGAACGTCGTAAGCCTCACTGAGAAAACCCACACTGCCGCGAAGATAATTCTAAGCCGGCTGGCTTAGGAGAAACCCACGAAATACTACAACACCACAAGGATGACAAGGAGCACTCAGAATGCTTGGAACTAGAATCACAAGCGATGAAGACTAGTCACGTGGCTTGCTTGAGTACTGGGGTAAGACACCTGGGTTAGTTGCTAGCTGGCTTATCTTAACCCTTCACACAGAATAGCTTGATAACTTCACACGATGAGCACAGCAGGGGTGGAAGCTGGCTTGGCAGGCAAAATAATTGGATGGAGTAGGCTAGGCTGGACTGGACTCGGGTGTTCTGACTCCCCCACCACAGACTGGAAGCTGGCTTATTTTGCAAACTCGGGTCAACCCCTCGGGAGTAATGCAAAAGCAGATAACCACTAATACAAAGAGACTGACCAGTGAATAATGTAGAAGCTGGTAGAGTAGCTGGCTTGAGGTAGCTGGATGGGGTGAACCTCGGTAGGCCTACTGGTAACGCGAAATGGCCGTCTTGCTGGTCGACAACTTTATCTCCAGAAATCGCTGTAATCGTCAGAATTACAGGCTCACCGCTGGCACCATTTATCGTAAGGG
>NW_027195252.1:132500-177500 GCF_038502225.1 Cherax quadricarinatus
GAGTTATTTTCTTCAAACTCAACAGTAAAGTTTATAGAATGGGCTAAGCTATTTAATTTTCCAAGGAAATGGTGTATATCTACATTTTTGGGCATAAGACACAAAATATCTTTCAGAGTGGTTATTTTGCATATTCTGAAATCACCTGTTTACTGTGATCTTATTGCATATATATATATATATATATATATATATATATATATATATATATATATATATATATATATATATATATATATATAATGTATTCAGTGTGAAGAATGGGTTTTAACAGGCATCAACACATTTCACTGAAAACAACAAGAAATCACAATACCGTGACTTTAACAATACACAAATAACCCGCACATAGGAGAGAGGAGCTTACGACGACGTTTCGGTTCGACTTGGTCGCACCGAAACGTAGTCGTTAGCTCATCTCTCGTATGTGTGGGTTAGTTGTATACATTTCGCTGATTTAGAGGAACATCTCGAGTGAGAGAAGACAAGCAGACAACACATCAGTCTCAGAAAAAAAAAATATATAAACATTTTGAGCTAGTGTTTAATATTGATCCAAGTGCTGCTCCTTGGGGAACCTCAAACCCATCCAGAAACGCTTGTCTGTACCATCATACTCTGTCATATGTTTGTTAGGTAATCGTTGGTTCATTGTAGCAGTTTACCTGGTATTCCTATTTGCTCCTCTAATTTATTAATCTCTGGTGAGATACAGTGTCACATGTTTTGCTGCAGCCCAAGAATATGCAGTCGACACCATAGCTGCTGATGTTTCTAAATCTTATAGCACTTTCATTAATTCTTCCTCTGATACATGAATTTAATCCAGTTTCCTGGCAAACCTCTTGATCGTTGTCAATGAGTGCTGCTCACTCCTTGGTCATTGGTATTATTATTATTATTATTATAATCAAGGGGGAAGCGCTAAACTCGGAGGATTATACAGCGCCTGGGGGGGGGGGATGTGGAAGGCATTCAGGCTTAATTCGGGGAACTGGAGCACAGATTCAATTTCCTAAATCAAGAGCCCCTCATTAACATCAAGGAACCTTCCTTGAGGGGTGGTCATTGGTAATCTTCCTTAATAAGTGGCTGTGTAGTAGTTTCGGTTCTTCAGAATATGACCTTGTTACAGTGTCATTCATGCACCCTCGTTCTGCTTCCTTTCTTATTCATACATAGGCATTCCTTTCTTCCCCTTTCCTCCTCCTTCTTTATCTCTCTCTCTCTCTCTCTCTCTCTCTCTCTCTCTCTCTCTCTCTCTCTCTCTCTTTCTCTGTACTCACCTAATTGTGGTTGTAGGTGTCGAGTCATAGCTAATGGCCCCGTCTCTTCACTAGTCTCTACTAGGTCACTCTCTCCCTGCTCTGAACGTGCGCACGCGTGTGCGCGTTTGTGTGTTTTATATATTTAAGAGAAAACAGAAAGAGAAGGAGACCACTGATGAAGAGGGGAATGAAGAGCGATAATGCAGGAGTGAATAATTACTCGGAGGGAGGGAAGGGGAGAGAACACAGGATTTATGGAATAGCGGGCATAGGTGAAACATGATAATTGTGAGGATAGGGAGACTGTCACACGAGGGTGAGGCAGGGAATGATTCACATAAAGTTCATCATTCTCTGTATTAGACTAGAGAAGTATAGTGAGTGTAGCGATGGGATGTGGTTTTAGTGGTGGTGGTAGAGCGGAGGGTGGTGGTGGTGGTGGTGGGGGTTGTAGTAGTAGTGGTGGTGGCTATGGTGGTGGTGGCTATGGTGGTGGTGGTGGTGGTGGTGGTGATGGTGGTGGTGGTAGTGGTGGTGGTGGTGATGGTATTGGTGGTAGTAGTGGTGATGGCGGTGGTATTGGTGGAAGTAGTGGTGGTAGTAGTAGTGGTGGTAGTAGTAGTGGTGGTGGTGGTTTTGGTCTTAGTTCTGGTGGTTTTGGTGGTCTTAGTTCTGGTAGTGGTTTTAGTGTAGGTGGTGGCGGTTTTAGTTGTTATGCTTTTAATGGTGGTGGCTTTAGTGGCAGTGATGGTTTTATAGGTTGTGGTAGTTTTAGTGGTTATGGTGGTGGTGATTCAAGTGGTGTTCCTGATTATAATGGTAGTAGTGATTATGGTGTGGAAGCGGTGGTGAGTTTAGAGGTGGCGGCGGTGGTGATTTTAGTGGTGGCCGCGGTGGTGATTTTAGTGGTGGCCGCGGTGGTGATTTTAGTGGTGGCGGTGGTGGTGATTTTAGTGGTGGCCGCGGTGGTGATTTTAGTGGTGGCGGCGGTGGTGATTTTAGTGGTGGCCGCGGTGGTGATTTTAGTGGTGGCCGCGGTGGTGATTTTAGTAATGGTGGCGGCGGTGGTGATTTTAGTGGTGGCCGCGGTGGTGATTTTAGTGGAAGCGGTGGTGATTTTAGTGGTGGCGGCGGTGGTGATTTTAGTGGTGGCCGCGGTGGTGATTTTAGTGGTGGCCGCGGTGGTGATTTTAGTGGTGGCGGCGGTGGTGATTTTAGTGGTGGCCGCGGTGGTGATTTTAGTGGTGGCGGCGGTGGTGATTTTAGTGGTGGCGGTGGTGGTGATTTTAGTAGTGGTGGCGGCGGTGGTGATTTTAATAATGGTGGCGGCGGTGGTGATTTTAGTGGTGGCCGCGGTGGTGATTTTAGTGGTGGCGGCGGCGGTGGTGATTTTAGTAGTGGTGGCGGCGGTGGTGATTTTAGTAGTGGTGGCGGCGGTGGTGATTTTAGTAGTGGTGGCGGCGGTGGTGATTTTAGTAGTGGTGGCGGCGGTGGTGATTTTAGTGGTGGCAGCGGTGGTGATTTTAGTGGTGGCAGCGGTGGTGATTTTAGTGGTGGCGGTGGTGGTGATTTTAGTAGTGGAGGCGGCGGTGGTGATTTTAGTAGTGGTGGCGGCGGTGGTGATTTTAGTGGTGGCGGTGGTGGTGATTTTAGTGGCAGCGGTGGTGATTTTAGTGGTGGCAGCGGTGGTGATCTTAGTGATGGCGGTGGCGGAGATTTAAGTGGTGGTAGTGGTTTTAGTAGTAGTGGTGGTTCCTTCCTGTCATGTATTCTCTGATCCCTTACAGTGTTTTCCCTGCTGTTCCTGGTCACTCCTCTACCTTTTGAACCATTCTCTTGAGTGGTACTTTGTCGAAAGTAACTCTGAGGTAGACTGCTAACGTTGATAGTTATTTACCTGGAGTTTACCTGGAGAGAGTTCCGGGGGTCAACGCCCCCGCGGCCCGGTCTGTGACCAGGCCTCCTGGTGGATCAGAGCCTGATCAACCAGGCTGTTACTGCTGGCTGCACGCAAACCAACGTACGAGCCACAGCCCGGCTGGTCAGGAACCGACTTTAGGTGCTTGTCCAGTGCCAGCTTGAAGACTGCCAGGGGTCTGTTGGTAATCCCCCTTATGTATGCTGGGAGGCAGTTGAACAGTCTCGGGCCCCTGACACTTATTGTATGGTCTCTTAACGTGCTAGTGACACCCCTGCTTTTCATTGGGGGGATGTTGCATCGTCTGCCAAGTCTTTTGCTTTCGTAGTGAGTGATTTTCGTGTGCAAGTTCGGTACTAGTCCCTCCCGCCTGCGTTCCAGGGAATACAGGTTTAGGAACCTCAAGTGCTCCCAGTAATTGAGGTGTTTTATCTCCGTTATGCGTGCCGTGAAGATTCTCTGTACATTTTCTAGGTCAGCAATTTCACCTGCCTTGAAAGGTGCTGTTAGTGTGCAGCAATATTCCAGCCTAGATAGAACAAGTGACCTGAAGAGTGTCATCATGGGCTTGGCCTCCCTAGTTTTGAAGGTTCTCATTATCCATCCTGTCATTTTTCTAGCAGATGCGATTGATACAATGTTATGGTCCTTGAAGGTGAGATCCTCCGACATGATCACTCCCAGGTCTTTGACGTTGGTGTTTCGCTTTATTTTGTGGCCAGAATTTGTTTTGTACTCTGATGAAGATTTAATTTCCTCGTGTTTACCATATCTGAGTAATTGAAATTTCTCATCGTTGAACTTCATATTGTTTTCTGCAGCCCACTGAAATATTTGGTTGATGTCCTCCTGGAGCCTTGCAGTGTCTGCAATGGAAGACACTGTCATGCAGATTCGGGTGTCGTCTGCAAAGGAAGACACGGTGCTGTGGCTGACATCCTTGTCTATGTCAGATATGAGGATGAGGAACAAGATGGGAGCGAGTACTGTGCCTTGTGGAACAGAGCTTTTCACCTTAGCTGCCTCGGACTTTACTCTGTTGACTACTACTACTCTGTGTTCTGTTAGTGAGGAAATTATAGATCCATCGACCGACTTTTCCTGTTATTCCTTTAGCACGCATTTTGTGCGCTATTACGCCATGGTCACACTTGTCGAAGGCTTTTGCAAAATCTGTATATATTACATCTGCATTCTTTTTGTCTTCTAGTGCATCTAGGACCTTGTCGTAGTGATCCAATAGTTGAGACAGACAGGAGCGACCTGTTCTAAACCCATGTTGCCCTGGGATGTGTAACTGATGGGTTTCTAGATGCGTGGTGATCTTGCTTCTTAGGACCCTTTCAAAGATTTTTATGATATGGGATGTTAGGTCTGTAGTTCTTTGCTGTTGCTTTACTGCCCCCTTTGTGGAGTGGGGCTATGTCTGTTGCTTTTAGTAACTGTGGGACGACCCCCGTGTCCATGCTCCCTCTCCATAGGATGGTAAAGGCTCGTGATAGGGGCTTCTTGCAGTTCTTGATGAACACGGAGTTCCGTGAGTCTGGCCCTGGGGCAGAGTGCATGGACATGTCATTTATCGCCTGTTCGAAGTCATTTGGCGTCAGGATAACATCGGATAGGCTTGTGTTAACCAAATTCTGTGGCTCTCTCATAAAAAATTAATTTTGATCTTCGACTCTCAGTCTGGTTAGCGGCTTGCTAAAAACTGAGTCATACTGGGACTTGAGTAGCTCACTCATTTCCTTGCTGTCATCTGTGTAGGACCCATCTTGTTTAAGTAGGGGTCCAATACTGGACGTTGTTCTCGACTTTGATTTGGCATAGGAGAAGAAATACTTTGGGTTTCTTTCGATTTCATTTATGGCTTTTAGTTCTTCCCGCGATTCCTGACTCCTATAAGATTCCTTTAGCTTAAGTTCGATGCTTGCTATTTCTCTGACCAGTGTCTCCCTACGCATTTCAGATATATTGACCTCTTTTAGCCGCTCTGTTCTTTTCCGTCGCCTGTAAAGGGAGCGCCTGTCTCTTTCTATTTTACATCTACTCCTCCTTTTTCTTAGAGGAATAAGCTTTGTGCATACATCGAGTGCCACGAAGTTAATCTGTTCTAGGCATAAGTTGGGGTCTGTGTTGCTTAGTATATCTTCCCAGCTTATATCGGTTAGGACTTGGTTTACTTGGTCCCACTTTATGTTTTTGTTATTGAAGTTGAATTTGGTGAATGCTCCCTCGTGACTAGTCTCATTATGTCGGTCTGGGGCTCCGCGCATACATGTCTGAACCTCAATTATGTTGTGATCTGAGTATATTGTTTTTGATATGGTGACATTTCTTATCAGATCATCATTGTTAGTGAAGATGAGGTCAAGTGTATTCTCCAGTCTAGTAGGTTCTATTATTTGCTGGTTTAAATTGAATTTTGTGCAGAGATTTAAAAGCTCGTGTGAGTGTGAGTTTTCATCAGAGCTGCCTCCTGGTGTTATTACTGCAACAATATTATTTGCTATATTCCTCCATTTTAGGTGCCTTAAGTTGAAATCCCCCAGGAGCAAGATGTTGGGTGCAGGAGCTGGAAGATTTTCCAGACAGTGGTCAATTTTTAACAGCTGTTCCTGGAATTGCTGGGATGTTGCATCCGGAGGCTTGTAGACTACCACAATGACTAGGTTTTGGTTCTCGACCTTTACTGCTAAAACTTCCACTATATCATTTGAGGCATTAAGCAGTTATGTGCAAACAAGTGACTCTGCAATGTACAGGCCAACCCCCCCCCCCTTTTGCCTGTTCACTCTGTCACATCTGTATAGGTTGTAACCTGGGATCCATATTTCGTTGTCCAAGTGATCCTTTATGTGGGTCTCGGTGAAAGCCGCGAACATTGCCTTTGCCTCTGCAAGCAGTCCACGGATGAAAGGTATTTTGTTGTTTGTTGCTGGCTTTAGACCCTGTATATTTGCAAAGACTGGTGGTATTGTTGGTACTGGGTTTTTTTTTCCGGCATTAGTATCTGTATCTGTTGGTTTGGAGTGGAGGCCATCGACTGTGGTTCCACTCCAGGAATGACTGGATTTGGTGTACGATTTCTGCCATTTCCTGCCAGTTTTTTTTTCCTTCCTGGCACTAAACAACCTCTCCCTCTTGAGTGGCTGTGGCTACTCAGGTTTTCCCATGGCCTGGATGTTTTGTATCTTTTTGTCCCCTTTAGATGGTGTGCCTGGCAATTTAAGTTATAGCACAGTCTTTCATGTACTGAAGAGGTACACATTTCATGGTGAAAAAGCTTACAGGTAGGGAGTTTGCATTTTCCTGTTGTCATATGGGCACGGCATTGTCTAGGGTGGTCATAGTTGCACGTCCCGTCTATTTTTCCAGATTTCCCATGTCTGCAGGTACCAAGTGCATAGTATGTGCACAGGCTTGGTTTCCGTTTGCCTTGGGCTTCTGTGTAACATCAATATTGTAAAAAGTATCGGCTGTTTCTTAACCGATGCCGATACTTTGACACATCCCTAAATATACCTAAGAACATAACAAACAGCACTGAAGAAGGCCTACTGGCCCATGCTAACCAGGTCCGAGTCACCTACTGGCCGAAGCCAGTCAGGTCCAAGTCACATCCACTTAAAAAGGATGGACCCCAGCATCAGACCCACCAGCGCAAGCTAGTCAGGTCCAACTCTCAGGTCCAACTCTCACCCATCCACTCCCACTCAAGTATATTTGTCAAGCCTATTTTGTAAACTACACAAGGTTTAATCTTCAATGAGGGTACTCGGGAGTTTGTTCCACTCATCCTTTCTCAACCTATTTTTTTTCCAGCTTTAAGCCATTGCTGCGAGTAATGTCTTGGTTAGATACTTTTAGCACGTTATTTACATCCCCACTATTTATTCCTGTTTTCTATTTATATGCCTTAATCATATCCTCCCTAATCATACGCCTTTCAAGAGAGTGCAGATTCAGGGACCCTCAGACTGTTCTCATAGGGAAGATTTCTGATATATGGGATCAACGTTGTCATCCTCCTTTGCACGTTTTCCTGTGCATTTGTATCCATTTTGAAAACAGGTGACCAGAACTGTGCAGCATAATCTAAATGAGGCTTAACCGAAGATATATAGAGATGAAGAATAACATGAGGACTCCTGTTATTTATACTTCTTGATATGAGGCCTAGAATTCTATTCACTTTTTTGCGAACACTAATGCATTCATGTCTTGGTTTTACATTGCTTTAACCAGAGCTTCTAAATCTTTTTCGCAATCAGTAATATTAAGATCTACATTATTTAGTTTATATGTGGCCTAGTTATTTTCCTTTCTAGTGCGTAGAACTTAGCATTTGTTTATATTAAATTGCAACTGCCACTTCTCTGACTACTGCATCACTCTATTCAGATGTTCAGATGTTCCTGGAGTGCTCTAAAGTCCTCATCAGAATGAATTAAACACCCTATTTTGGTGTCACTGGAAAACTTGCTTACGTCGTTTTTATTCCATCTACATATATGTCGTTTATGTAAACTGTGAACAACAGAGTCCAACGCTGACCCCTGTGGAACACCACTCGTGACGCTCCTCACTCTGATTTTTCGCAACTTATGCACACTCTCTGTTGGCTGTCAATCATGCCTCTATCCAGGAAAAAAAATTCTCCTCCTATTCCGTGTGCCTTAATTTTCCTCAATAGCCTCCGATGTGGAACTCTATCAAAAGCCTTACTGAAGTCCTTATACACAGTATCATATTCATTGAAGATTAAGATACATGTGCGACGCTTGGGTATCTTTATTGATGAAACGTTTTGCCTATATAGTAGGCTTCTTCAGTCAAATACAAAGGAAGCAGTTGCAATAAAATAAGGATGATATAATCAGTCCATCAGCCTTGGAGAAAAAGTATTTGAGGTGGTCAGTCCCTCAGCCTGAAAAAGAGTTTAGTTCCATGGTCTGGAACGATATGAAGTTGAAACGTGAGAATAGTTTTAAATACAGTCGAAGGTGAGATGGAAGATCTCGAAGACGTTATAGGGGACGGGATCCACTTGTGGAAGTAAGAACACAGGCACATCTGGAACCCAAACCTTCGTACTCATAACTAGTATGATATGCATAAGTAAGTTTATTCAGGTATACACAAATACAGTTACATAGAATTATCATACATAGCAGCATATGTGTAGAGAACCTAGGATAACCCAAAAAATTTAGACAGAGTGACTTATTTCCAATGGGGTCCTTTACTTATTTCAAGATTGGAAGATGTCCTCTGTACCAAGATAATGTTGTGCTGCGGTGTCTGACAGTATTGTTGAAAACAGTATAAAATACCAACAAGTTGAAGATTTAATAACATGTGCAACAGTTGGGTATCTTTTTTGATGAAGTAGCCTACACAGTAGGCTTCTTTGTATTTGACAGAGCGAGAGAGAGCAAGAGAGCGAGCGAGAGTTCGACACACAGAAAGACAGAGATAAAGAGGGCTACTGAGAAAAAACTGTGCACAAAAATATGGTAATTTTCACGAAGCAAGAATAAACTTAAATGGAAGTGTTTTAATGAGTTTTATTTTATTTTTTTTTTTTTTTGCTTCGTGAAAATTTCCCTATTTTTGTGCAGTTTTGTTTTCTCAGTAGCCATCTTTCTCTCTGTCTTTCTTTGTGTACCTCTCTCTCGCTCAAAATATTCTCTTTCCCTCGTTTTAGTTTCACAACTTTGCAGTCGTCAAATTACAAACAGCATTTTAAGGGTAACTCTGCCCTTATCCTCCCACTTTCTTCTTTCACCTATTTTTTCCGTTTTCTTTCTTTGCGATTAAGAAAGAAAACGGATATAAAGTTGCCAACAAGGTTATCCCTCACAAAAAAAAGTAGAAGAGATTTCACTTCTAAGTTGACAGTGATTTTTTCCTCCAGCATTTTCTAAGTGGGCAAAAACACCCTAAAAATAACAAAGTTTTCGTATTTTTAATTTCTCGTTTCTTGTTCTCGTCTTCGTTCTCTTGCACGCTTGTTCTTTCCGTGTTATTTCATTCTCTTTCTCTCTCTCTCTCTCTCTCTCTCTCTCTCTCTCTCTCTCTCTCTCTGTCTTTTTATCTGAAGTCAGCGCCTTCGGGGAGAGGGATGTCCTGGGAATGAACCTTAAACCTTCTGGCGAAGGGAAATTTTGGGGATGAACTTTGAATCCTCTGGGGAAGGAAGATCCTGGGGCTGAACTTAGAGACTTCTGGGGAGGAGAGCTCTGGGGATGAATCTTGAGCTTTCTGGGAAAGGAGAATCCTGGGAATGGGTCTGAAACATTCAGGGAAAGGGAGTCTTGGGAATGAAGCTAGTGCCGTCAGGAGAATGATGAGCAGTCCTGGTAAGGAGGGGAGGGTAACAGGTGAGAGGGAGAAAGTGATGGGTAATTAGGGAGGAGTAGGTGAGGAGTAGGTAAGACAATAATAGGCGAGAGGGAGGAGAGAGATAAATATGAGAGGAGGAGTAGGTGAGGAACTTTGGACTTAACTAGCCAGTCAAATGAACCGGTCAGTGGGACGGTGAACGGAGCCAAGTCAGCGGGACCAGTCAGTGTGACCAGGCAATGGAATATATAATGGGGCTAGTCAGTTAGACAGTCAGGTGTGAACGGTTAATGAGAAGAGTCAATGATATATCCATTTCGACAGTCAGTAGGAATTTCACTCATTAATTCACTCAAAACATTCACTCAAGTACTCAAATTAACTCAGAGAGCCCCTCATACAATAACATTTGAAAACACTTACTCATGCAGTCAGTCATTCATGCTCTCACACACTCATGCGACCACACAAACATGCAAGCATTCACTCAAGCACCAACACTCAATTACTCACTCAAATACTCATTAACTCAAACTCTCTTCCACACAAGCACTCATTCAGTCATTCATTCTCTCAAGCTCATTAAAATCACTCAGTGTCTCAATCACTCACACATGCACTCAATTACTAAAGCACTCAGTTGCTCAAGTACTCAATCAAGCACTCAAGCACTCTACTCACTCAAGCACTCAATGAAATACTCACTCAAGCACTCACCCTGTCACTCCCAGCTTCATACAACACACAACAAATAAACGCCAAGACCAAATCGATATAAATCCTCTTTGCTCGTGCCGTAATAACGTCAACACGGAATTTTCACTACAAATCCTCGCCTCTCTCAGTCGATGAACACAAGGGAGGTGTTGCAGCTACTCTCAAACGCTGCTCCTTGCTCTCTCTCTCTCTCTCTCTCTCTCTCTCTCTCTCTCTCTCTCTCTTTCACTCTTTCACTCTCTCACACACACACACGTCTCTGCTCGCATGATTAAAAGTTGTCTACCCTCACTGTTTAGCTCCTGTCTGTCTCTTATCCTTTTCCCCCTCCCTGCCCTTCCCTTCTCCCTGAGCATGCCCTATCTTCCACACCCTTCCCATCTTTCTCACTCTCTCTTTCTCCCCCCCCCCTCTGCCTCTCTCCCCTTCCCTGGCAGTTATTTGAAGTGCTGAATGAGTCCATAACTTGAAACAATGGAATGAAACTGCGAGGCAGTAGCTGCAACACATACGTATGTATAGGTTTTCTTATAAACGTTAATTATAGCGAAGTGGAATAAACTCCCCGTTGAGAGTGAAAAGCGTGAAGACAATACAGTCATTCAAGAACAATCGGATAAACACTTTGCAAGTATAGGATTCCAGGAGGTACTACACTGGAGCAATCTAAGTCAACGGATTCTTAATGTTGGTTCAGTAACTGCATCAATACGATCGGCTGACAACGAGGCAACCGTAGTAGTTGTAGATATAGATGGCTGTGTTAATCATAGCAGCACTGATGGTAACTGTAAGTACAACCATTGGTACACAGCTCTGCGAGTGGCTGTAGAATAACAAGATTACTTAAGTTTGATACATTACAAAGACCCTAATGGAAATAAGCCACTTTGTCCGACCTTTTTTTGGGGGGGTTACCCTACGTAATTTGCACTATGTATGATAATTGTACTTATGCGCACCTGTCTACCTGGAAGGTGTTCCGGGGGTAAACGTCCCCGCGCCCAGGTACTTGACCAGGCCTCCCGGTGGGTCAGGGCCTGATCAACAGGACTGTTATTGCTGGCCGCACGTAGTCCAACGTACGAACCACAACCCGGATGATCGTGTACTAACTTGATGGTAGCCAAAGGTCTATTGGTAATTCCTCTTCTGCTTGGTGGGAGGCTGTTGAACAGTCTTTGGCCCCGGACACTTAGTACTTTCTCTTAGTGTACTAATGGCGCCCCTACATTTCACTGGGGGTATGTTGCACCGTCTGCCCGGTCTTTTGCTTTCATAGGGAGTGATTTCTGTGTGCAGATTTAGGACCAGTCCCTCTAGGATTTTCCAGGTGTAGATTATAATGTAACTCTCTCGCCTGCTGTCCAGTGAATACAAGTCAAGTGATTCCAAGCGTTCCCAGTAATTAAAGTGTTTGACAGAATTTATATGTACAGTAAAGGTTCTCTGTACATTCTCTAGATCTGCGAATTCACCTGCCACGAATGGAGATGTTAATGTAAAACAATATTCCAGCCTTAAAAGAACAGGTAATTTATAAAGGATCATCATTAACTTGGCATCTCTTGTTTTGCAAGTTCTCATAATCCATGTAATATGTAATAGTGATTCTGCTGTGATCCTTGAAGGCGAGATCTTCTGACATTAACACTCCCAAGTCCTTCACACTACTTTCCCGCTTTTTGTGATTAGAGTTTGTAATATACATAGTTCTAGTTATTATTTCCTCCAGTTTTCCATAAAGGAGTAATTGAAATTTGTCCTCATTGAACATCAAACTGTTTTTCCTTGGCTACTGGAAAACTTGGTTTATATCTGTTTGGAGATTCACGGTGTCTTCAGTAAATTTAATTACGCAATAATTGAGTAGAGGTAGTTTTAACTCATGTCTTTCATTCATTTTCACGTATTCTTCAAACTGCATGTCATTTTTTTTTCTATATGTTACGGAACATTTATTACCCTGTTTATATGCCAGAAGTAGCCGGGGGGAGTGGAAGGTGAGGAGAGAACCCTCTGCTTTTCTATCCTTGACTTAAACACCTAGCTAATACTCAGCAGCCCTTAATCTAGATAGGTGCAGATAGTTCTGAGCAGACAGCCTCGGTGAGGTTATCTGCTGTCTGTCTTTCCCATGTACTCCCATGAATTTATACCCCTATTCTCCCTCTTTGTCCCCTCCCTGCACTCTCTTTCCTCTCTCGTCCTCTTTTCTTCTCTCATCACCTCTCCCACTACTACTATCTCTTCTCCACGCCTCTCTCCTCCTCTCCATGCCTCTCTCCCCCTCTCCACGCCCGCATAATAAATAGCTTCACATATCTGCTAGCATGCAAATAAATGAACAACTCAGAACACGAGACCTTGTGTCCGGGGCAATACTCTAACCTCTCTTTTGTGCGTGTGTGTATCTATATATATATATATATATATATATATATATATATATATATATATATATATATATATATATATATCTATCTCATCACCCCCCTCCCTCACCTTTTCCACACCGCCTCGCCTAACCCCCACCCTCTTACGCACTTTCCCTTCTCTCCCCCTTCTCTCACACTAACCTTCCCTAACCTCTTTCCCCTCCCCTCTCTCCCACACAAATATTCCCTAACCCCTTCCTGCACCCACCTACCCTCATCCCCTGCCAAAACTCCCCATCCCCCACCGACAATTCTAAACCCCTCCTTCCCTTCCACACCCACCCACCCACCAACCCTTTCCCTCCCCCTTCCCCTCCCCTACCACAGTTGAAAGTCACTCACGCACTCTAACATGGCAAACTGACCACTATTCCCCCTTGCTAGAGAGGTGTTGTGTTGGTATAGCTCTGTTTAGCGGCGGTGGATGGAAGCAGGGGAAAATGGGCTTTGGAGAGGGGCGGGGCAAGGGCTACTCTTGCCCCGCCCCTGGGCACCATAGGCGCTGGTAAAGGAGAACGGACCCGGGGCTCACACCAGAGAGAATGGGCATGCTGAAAATCAATGGACAGCTATATCGTCTGAGGCCTTGGGTAAAGGGGATAGATGCTTGTTCCATGTTTACATTTTTTCTCTACTACCTCTCCCCTCCCTCCCTCCGTCCGTCCCTCCCTTTCTCTCCCTCTCTCCGTCCCTTTCATTCTCCCTCCACATGACCTATATATACACTTTCCTTAAATCTTATGTACTTGTGTCTGTTGTCATGGATATACTCGCTGAGTTGTTTTTGTGGGGTCGGGTCACAGCTCCTAGCCCCACCGCTTCAAGTTGCTTTACACAAGCGAAACAATCCAACAATTGAAGTTTGTTCTGCCTATATAACTTTTACTCCATATAATCGTCAGCATTATCGTGCCCTGTGCTACCTTCTCTTGAAAAGTCTACCTGGAGGTCGTCCCGAGGTTCAACGCTCCCACGGTCCCACCCCAGACCAGGAATCTCTGTAGAACTTTATATGACCTGATACAGCTCTACACACAGCGAAATCTTGTTCCAATTAATTAAAGTTTGTTTTCCATCTCCCGTCTTTATCTGTGCAACTATAGGCAATACGCTCTTTTAAGCCTGTGTAAAATGTTCTAAAGGCTTTTTTGTTTTTTTTGGTCGAGACTCCTGAAGGCTGTTTTACCGCACTCTAAACGCCTCACACCGAGCACATCACCTCCGGTGATATGCTCGATGTGATGTTCACTCCCAGGTCTTTCTCACCAATTTTTGTAGGACTTCTGTTCTCTAACTGTACTTTCTATCCGGTTAACCGTTACCTTTCCCCGATTTGCGTGACCTATGCCTAAAGTCAGTGCCGGATCAGCCGGGCTGTGGCTCGTACGTTGGACTGCGTGCGGCCAGCAGTAACAGCCTAGTTGATCAGGCCCTGATCCATCGGGAGGCCTGGTCATGGACAGGGCCGCGGGGGCGTTGATCCCCGGAATAACCTCCAGGTAACCTCCAGGTGACCTTGTACTCGTTGGGATCAGACTAACGCCAATTGTTTGACGGATCGTGCAGCCTGTCGAAGTCTCAGGTCCAGCCTTTCATTAGCTGTATATCATCTGCAAACAGCGACACTTCTCGATTTCTTGAAGCAGAACTGCTCAGACGAAAGTATTATTATTTTATTCATGGAACACTGCTAAATCACTAAGGGTCATACAGCGTCTGTAGAATGGGAGGAAATCATTTACTGTATAATCCGAGAACAGGGAAGAGTATGTTTAATTCCTTGGATTAAGAGCCTCTCACCAGAATGAAGGCACACCGCCTCCCTTGAAGAGGACAGAGTAGCGGTCTAACACTCATGAGTCAACCAGTAATTCTTTTGATTGTTGTCATGAGTCTACCAGTCACTCTGTTCGCTATTGTTAGGTATTCATGAACTCCCACAAATATAGTAGAAACAAAAGGAGAGAAACTCTCCCACAAGTATGGTTGAGAAAGACACTACTACAGACCAAATCTCTGTTTACAAGCTCTCTCGCAGTTTTAACAGGACAGCTGATTATAGCAATGCATCACCATGCCCAGCCCTTCTAGGGTAGGGTAGGTGCCTGAGTCCGAGCCTTTAGCTCATAAGACTGTCATTCCCATTTGCTCCCTTGGGGCGGGGATGGCAGACCAGAGAGGTCTACCTTGTGGCTAGGCCTGGGGACAGTTGGTCCCAAAGATGAGGAGGTACTTGTGCCTCCTCCCATGGGAGACTTAGGTCTCAGACCCTCCCTAAAGAGGGAGCCAAGGCCGGGCCACCACTTGGAAAAGGCCCGGGCCGGGAGAATACCGGCTAATATTTAATAATAATAATAAGCAATGCATCACACGAGCAGTCATGCAGTGTTATTTGTCGGTGTTCGACGACCCATTCCTGAAGTGTTGGGTTACTCTGATGAATCCCATCCTCAAATGTTCCTATACAGTTAACAAGATTTTTCCAGACCTTTTGACCTTTACTTATGACAGGTGTGTGTGTGTGTGTGTGTGTGTGTGTGTGTGTGTGTGTGTGTGTGTGTGTTCAAGGTCACACACGTCTGAAATATGCCATCTTCAGGGTGTCCCTGTATACCCAAGCTTCTTTACACACAAGAGCAATCATTTACACTGGAGTTAACGAGGGTGCATGTTTTCACAGGTAAACTGCATTAATTACGCAGTCTTCTTGTTAATTAGACCGCACCGCTAACGATGGTTTGGGCGTTGCACTGAAAGAGGCCATTAAAAGGAGCTGACCTCGGTAAATACAGCTAATTGTCTTCATTATAATGCGCAGCTAAATACCTGGCCGAAGGCCGGTTAAGAAAATTATACTTTATTGCCTTGTGGTATGTTAGGCAGTCAGTCCCTCCCCTCGCTTCATCCCTTCCTTCTCTCTTAATCATATGTGTGTGTGTACTCACCTAATTGTGGTTGCAGGGGTCGAGACTCAGCTCCTGGCCCCGCCTCTTCACTGATCGCTACTGGGTCCTCTCTCTCTCTGCTTCCTGAGCTTTGTCATACCTCTTCTTAAAACTATGTATGGTTCCTGCCTCCACTACTTCACTTGCTAGGCTATTCCACTTGCTGACAACTCTATGATTGAAGAAATACTTCCTAACGTCCCTGTGACTCGTCTGAGTCTTCAGCTTCCAGTTGTGACCCCTTGTCCCTGTGTCCCCTCTCTGGAACATCCTATCTCTGTCCACCTTGTCTATTCCCCGCAGTATCTTGTATGTCGTTATCATGTCTCCCCTGACCCTTCTGTCCTCCAGTGTCGTCAGTCCGATTTCCCTTAACCTTTCCTCGTACGACATTCCCTTGAGCTCTGGGACTAGCCTTGTTGCAAACCTTTGTACTTTCTCTAACTTCTTGACGTGCTTGACCAGGTGTTGGTTCCAGACTGGTGCTGCATACTCCAGTATGGGCCTAACATACACAGTGTACAGTGTCTTGAACGATTCCTTATTAAGGTATCGGAACGCTATTCTCAGGTTTGCCAGGCGCCCGTATGCTGCAGCAGTTATTTGGTTGATGTGTGCCTCCGGTGATGTGCTCGGTGTTATGGTCACCCCAAGGTCTTTCTCCCTGAGTGAGCTCTGTAGTCTTTGTCCACCTAGCCTATACTCTGTCTGCGGTCTTCTTTGCCCCTCCCCAATCTTCATGACTTTGCATTTGGCTGGATTGAATTCGAGAAGCCAGTTACTGGACCACATGTCCAGCCTGTCCAGGTCTCTTTGCAGTCCTGCCTCATCCTCGTCCGATTTAATTCTTCTCATCAACTTCACGTCATCTGCGAACAGGGACACTTCAGAATCTATTCTTTCCATCGTGTCGTTCACATGTATCAAAAATAGCACTGGTTCTAGAACTGACCCCTGTGGGACCCCGCTCGTAACAGGCGCCCACTGTGATACCTCTTCACGTACCATGACTCGTTGCTGCCTCCCTGTCAGGTATTCCCTGATCCATTGCAGTGCCCTCCCTTTTACATGCGCCTGATCCTCCAGCTTCTGCACTAATCTTTTGTGGGGAACTGTGTCAAAGGCCTTCCTGCAGTCTAGGAAAACGCAATCTACCCACCCCTCTCTCTCGTGTCTTACTTCTGTTACCTTGTCATAAAACTCCAGGAGGTTTGTGATACAGGATTTGCCTTCCATGAACCCATGCTGGTTTTCATTTATAGTCTTGTTCCTTTCCAGGTGTTCGACCACTCTCCTCCTGATAATCTTCTCCATGACTTTGCACACAATATATGTCAGAGACACAGGTCTGTAGTTTAGTGCCTCGTTTCTGTTTCCTTTCTTAAATATGGGGACTACATTAGCTGTCTTCCATTACTCAGGTAGTTGCCCAGTTTCAAGGGATGTGTTGAAGATTGTGGTTAGAGGCACGCACAACATCTCTGCTCCTTCTCTAAGGACCCATGGGGAGATGTTGTCCGGTCCCATCGCCTTTGAGGTGTCAAGGTCACTTAAGAGCTTCTTCACCTCCTCCTCAGTTGTTCGTATGTCATCCAACACTTGTTGGTATATTCCCTCTTGATGTTCCCTTCTGTGCTGTCTTCCCACAGCCCTTCCTGTCTCTACTGTAAAAACTTCCTTAAATCTCCTGTTCAGCTCCTCACATACCTCCTGATCATTTCTTGTGAGTTCTCCACCTTCTGTCCTTAATCTGATCACCTGGTCTTTGACTGTTGTCTTCCTCCTGATGTGGCTATGCAACAGTGTGTGTGTGTGTGTGTGTGTGTGTGTGTGTGTGTGTGTGTGTGTGTGTGTGTGTGTGTGTGCGCGCGCGCGCGTTCGCTCGCTCACCTAATTGTGGTTCAGGGGTCGATTCATAGCTCCTGACCCTGTCTCTTCACTGGTCGCTACTAGGTCCACTCTGTTCCTGCTCCATGAACTTTATCATACCTCTTCTTAAAGCTTTGTATGGATCCTACCTCCATTACATCACTCTCGAGTCTGTTCCACTTCCTGACAACTCCATGACTGAGGAAGTATTTCCTAACATCGTGGTTTGTTTGTTTTATTTGTTTGGTTGGTCGGTTGGTTGGTGTGTGTGTGTGTGTGTTTCTGTTTGAACATCAAATACAAATCACATTCAACAAATCATCACCCCGCCATCATGGAAGCAGCCAGCTACCATCCTCTCTGGAGCAACGAATATTACATAGATCGGAAATACTTTGTCGCATAAAAATAAATTCCGCTTACGAGTGTGGCGGTGTTGTAGCGTCAGAGGAGTGCGCTCCC
This sequence comes from Cherax quadricarinatus, assembly GCF_038502225.1. Classification (NCBI taxonomy): domain Eukaryota; kingdom Metazoa; phylum Arthropoda; class Malacostraca; order Decapoda; family Parastacidae; genus Cherax; species Cherax quadricarinatus. Next base: position 150,463 of record NW_027195252.1, read on the forward strand.
ATGAACCGATTTTCCTTTCGTCGTCATAAAGTGGCTTCCGGAGACCAGGATTTCCAATACGTTTTATGATGTTATCGAATAAAGGCATTACCTTTTTTTTATTTTTTTTTAGCCTCGTAGTGTGTTCGTACTTGAGGATTTCTCTTCGTTTTCGAAAAGAGCAGCGTGAGTTCAGATTTGCGCCGGGTAGCTGGTTAAGGCACACAAGGTGTATGTGTACATGTCAAGAGGTACATACAGACGTTGGTATGCAAACAGGTCAAGAAGTAAATTCATATTCCGGTATAAACGAGCGCGCATACAAATACATACAGACAGACAGACAGACAGACAGACAGACAGACAGACAGACACACACACACACACACACACACACACACACACACACACACACACGACTACAACAAATCTCCCAGACATTACAGCAAAGAATACACGAAGAGCATATACTGAACATAATTACTGGTTGAATGAGAACTCAACCAAAAAGAGAGAAACTGGGAAAATTACGATTCAAATAATGGACGACGAAGTGTGGAGACAGAGATGACGGAAATTGCAAAGGAAAATTTCCTGACACAACCCGCAACGGAAAAGAAACAATGGAACAAGAAAAATATGAACAAGCACGACTGAATCTGGTCTTTAGCCTAAACGACTCCGACACGGGAGAAATTAACGACAGAAACTCAGTAGGAGTTGCTTAACATGCTAAAGGAGGAGATTAGGAGGCTGAAGGTCCACCTCAATGGGTCTGGGAGAGAGTGTGAGGTGGCTGGAGTTGTGGGGAATGAGGCTTCTAGCAGCGAGGTGCAGTCTGTCTCTCGCTGTGAGGAGGCTGTAGTTGGGGTGGCAGCAACGGCTACCAGCAGTGAGGTGCAGCCCAGCACCTGCTACAAGTGGCGAGTAGTTCACAGTAATGGAAGGCGCATCAGAGTAAGGAAAGTTAAGAGTGAAGATCTGAAGGTAGGAAATCGCTTCTCTGTTCTTCAGGATGAATGTACTTCAGTGGCCAGTGAAGGTAAGGGTACTACTGCCCCTGCTAATGGAGGTAAGCGCATTCTTGTGGTTGGTGACTCTCAGGTAAGATACATTGACCGTGCTTTTTGTAATAGGAATAAGAAGATGAGAGATAGAGTGTGCTTCCCTGGAGCTGGTGTTGGGGACATTGTCAACAGGCTGGATAATATCATGTCAGGTAATGGGAGCAAGCCCATTATCTGTCTCAGTGCTGGTGGAAATGATATTGGGAAGGGTAGGAGAGAAGAGCTGCTAGATAAGTACAGGTCAGCTATAGATTTCATTAAGTCTAAGGGAGGGATCCCAATCATATGTAGCATCTTGCCTAGAAGGGGAGTAGGAAATGAATGGTTGTCTAGGGCAATTGGTGTAAATTGCTGGCTAGACAGATACTGCAAGGAACATGCAATCCCATTCATTGACAACTGGAACAACTTTTATGGCAAACATGATATGTATGCAAGGGATGGGGTACATCTCTCTGGGGCTGGGGTGGTAGCACTTGCAGACTCGATTGAGAAGGCCATTGGTGAAATGCCTATGATTTTAAACTGATGGAAGATAGAGGTATGGGTGTGTGTGGGAAACAAGCAGGTTGCAACACTTGGGTTGGAAACAGTAAATGTATAAAAGGCATTCAGCATGAAGTTATAAATAAAGACAATAGATCAGGTCAGCAAACAAAGGGGGACAGCAGAGGGCAGCAAGGGACTAGCTCCCTTAAGGTTTACTATACTAATAGCAGGAGTGTAAGAAATAAGATAGATGAGCTAAGATTAATTGCAAGTGCAGGAGACATAGATATTATTGCTATAACAGAGACCTGGCTCAATCTGAAAGATAGAGAGATGCCCTCTGAATGTCACATACAAGGCTATAAATTATTCCACACTGACAGGGTCAACAGGAAAGGTGGTGGAGTAGCGATGTATGTCAGAGACAATTTAAATTGTTGTGTTAGACAAGATATTAAATTAGAAGCGTCAGCCACTGAATCTGTTTGGTTACAGCTTCTCGAGGGCCGAGAAAAACTAATTTTGGGTGTGATTTACAGGGCCCCAAATCTTGATAGGGAGTGCAGTAAACTTCTATGGGACGAAATTCGTAAGGCATCTACATACGAAAATGTTGTGCTAATGGGAGATTTCAACTATAGACAGATTGACTGGAGCAATTTGACAGGAAATTTAGAGTCGGGTGACTTTCTTGATACGATCCAGGATTGTTTTTTAAAACAGTTTGTGACAGAGCCAACTAGGGGAAATAACCTCCTTGACTTGGTTCTTGCCAGTAGGGAAACACTAATTAATAATCTTGAGGTTAATGATGAGCTTGGGGAAAGTGATCACAAATCACTCAGTTTTAATATATCATGGAATTCCCCTAATAATGGCAATCAAGTCTCCGTCCCTGACTTTCGCTTGGCTGATTTCATAGGACTGAAAAATTACTTAGGTGGGCTGAACTGGAATGACCTGACTAAGGGTCAGGTAGGTGGTGATGGTTGCCGATATGATGCTTTCCAGGGCATAGTTCTAGCTGCTCAGTCAAATTATGTTCCAAATAGGGAAATCAGATCAAACATAAATGATCCTAAATGGATGAACAATAGATTAAAATATCTGATTGGTCAAAAGAGAGGCATATATAGGCAAATCAAAAGAGGAGAGGGGCAATTGAGAAATCGATATATTCAGTTAAAGAGAGAAATAAAAAAGGGAATTAGAAAAGCAAAAAGAGATTATGAGGTTAAAGTTGCAAGAGAATCGAAGACTAACCCAAAAGGATTCTTTCAGGTATACAGAAGTAAGATCAGGGACAAGATAGGCCCACTCAAAAGTTCCTCGGGTCAGCTCACTGACAGTGATAAGGAAATGTGTAGAATTTTTAACACATACTTCCTCTCAGTTTTTACACAGGAGGATACCAGCGATATTCCAGTAATGATAAATTATGTAGAACAGGACGATAATAAACTGTGTACTATTAGGGTCACAAGTGACATGGTCCTTAGGCAAATAGATAAATTAAAACCTAACAAATCCCCAGGCCCTGATGAACTGTATGCAAGGGTTCTAAAGGAATGTAAAGAGGAGCTTAGCACACCTTTGGCTAATCTTTTCAACATATCACTACAAACTGGCATGGTGCCAGATAAGTGGAAAATGGCAAATGTGATACCTATTTTCAAAACAGGTGACAGGTCCTTAGCTTCGAACTATAGACCAATAAGCCTAACCTCCATAGTGGGAAAATTTATGGAATCAATAATTGCCGAGGCAGTTCGTAGCCACCTTGAAAAGCATAAATTAATCAACGAATCTCAGCATGGTTTTACAAAGGGGCGTTCCTGCCTTACGAATTTATTAACTTTTTTCACTAAGGTATTTGAGGAGGTAGATCATGGTAATGAATATGATATTGTGTATATGGACTTCAGTAAGGCTTTTGACAGGGTCCCACATCAGAGACTATTGAGGAAAATTAAAGCACATGGAATAGGAGGAGAAATTTTTTCCTGGATAGAGGCATGGTTGACAAATAGGCAGCAGAGAGTTTGCATAAATGGGGAGAAATCAGAGTGGGGAAGTGTCACGAGCGGTGTTCCACAGGGGTCAGTGTTGGGCCCCCTGCTGTTCACAATCTACATAAACGACATAGATGAGGGCATAAAGAGCGACATCGGCAAGTTTGCCGATGACACCAAAATAGGCCGTCGAATTCATTCTGACGAGGACATTCGAGCACTCCAGGAAGATTTGAATAGACTGATGCAGTGGTCGGAGAAGTGGCAGATGCAGTTTAATATAGACAAATGCAAAGTTCTAAATGTTGGACAGGACAATAATCATGCCACATATAAACTAAATAATGTAGATCTTAATATTACGGATTGCGAAAAAGATTTAGGAGTTCTGGTTAGCAGTAATCTGAAACCAAGACAACAGTGCATAAGTGTTCGCAATAAAGCTAATAGAATCCTTGGCTTCATATCAAGAAGCATAAATAATAGGAGTCCTCAGGTTGTTCTTCAACTCTATACATCCTTGGTTAGGCCTCATTTAGATTATGCTGCACAGTTTTGGTCACCTTATTACAGAATGGATATAAATTCTCTGGAAAATGTACAAAGGAGGATGACAAAGTTGATCCCATGTATCAGAAACCTTCCCTATGAGGATAGACTAAGGGCCCTGAATCTGCACTCTCTAGAAAGACGTAGAATTAGGGGGGATATGATTGAGGTGTATAAATGGAAGACAGGAATAAATAAAGGGGATGTAAATAGTGTGCTGAAAATATCTAGCCTAGACAGGACTCGCAGCAATGGTTTTAAGTTGGAAAAATTCAGATTCAGGAAGGATATAGGAAAGTACTGGTTTGGTAATAGAGTTGTGGATGAGTGGAACAAACTCCCAAGTACCGTTATAGAGGCCAGAACGTTGTGTAGCTTTAAAAATAGGTTGGATAAATACATGAGTGGATGTGGGTGGGTGTGAGTTAGACCTGATAGCTTGTGCTACCAGGTCGGTTGCCGTGTTCCTCCCTTAAGTCAATGTGACCTGACCTGACTAGGTTGGGTGCATTGGCTTAAGCCGGTAGGAGACTTGGACCTGCCTCGCATGGGCCAGTAGGCCTTCTGCAGTGTTCCTTCGTTCTTATGTTCTTATTATATGACGAAACGACTTAGAAAAATGTAATGGGAGGCCACAATAACATTCACACCAACTAGGAGAAATAGAAATTGGAAAAATCGGCAAGAACCTGTGGTAAAGAACTATTTTCACCTCCTCCTCCTTTCTCTTTAACCTTTTTCTCACTCTCTTCATAAGTCACATGTGCAATATTTAGACATTATTGCCGAAACGTTTCGCCTACGCAGCAGGCTTTATCAGTCGAATACAGAGGTGAAAACAACACTGCAGACTGCAAGTGTCAAGGTAATTTTGAGGTGATCAGTCCCTCAGTCGGGATAGGTCAGTCCCTGAGCCTAAAGCAGAGGCATGATGACAATAGAGATTTACAAACTGGAGCTAGAAGTGAGGTGTAACAGATGGAGATGAGGTCACACGTGAGCGGGGCCCGTTAGTGGAAGGTAGGTCATGGTAAACCGTTGCTAGGATGAATAGATGTAGAGGACATCCCCCTTTCTTCCTCTCCCACTCCCCCTTTCTTCCTCTCCCATTCCCCCTTTCTTCCTCTCCCACTCCCTCTTTCTTCCTCTCCCACTCCCCCTTTCTTCCTCTCCCACTCCCCCTTTCTTCCTCTCCCACTCCCCCTTTCTTCCTCTCCCACTCCCCCTTTCTTCCTCTCCCACTCCCCCTTTCTTCCTCTCCCACTCCCCCTTTCCTCCTCTCTCATTCCCCCTGTCTTCCTCTCCCATTCCCCTTTCTTCCTCTCCCATTCCCCCTTTCTTCCAGACTCTACCTCCACTCCCTGACCTCCAGTACTCCAGATTCTCCTCCTTCCTGGCCCCCAGAACTCCAGACTCTACCTCCGCTCCCTGGCTTCCAGGTTCTCCTTCCTGGCCTCCAGTAATCCAGATTTTCCTCCTCTCTGGTCTCCAGTACTCCAGACTCTACCTCCTCTCCCTGGCCTCCAGTACTCCAGACTACCTCCGCTCCCTCCCCTGTCCTCTCCCACCTCGTGTAATTTAATAGACTTTGTACGGCGAATTTTGCCTATTACTGCAGAAATTAATTAAACAACAAGAGTAGTTTATCAAACAAATGCAAAACACGAGTCAACTTTTCCTTTGTTCGACTTTCCTTATTTTTTGTGTGTGTTGACTTTATTTTGAGTATTATGAGTAAAACTTGGTATTGAGGGGTAAAAAGCACTTTATTAATCGTGATGACATTTTTTTAGTGATGGTTCAGGGAGGTAGAAGGTGGGAGAGGGAGGGAAGATTGAGGGTGAGAAAGGGGGGGAGGAAGGAAAAGGGGAAGGATAAAAAAAAGAGAGGAAGGAAAGGAGAGATTAAGGAAGGAAAGAAGGAAGGAAGGTAGGGAAAAGGAAAAGGGGAAAGAGGAATAGAAGGGAGGAAGGGAGAGACAGATAAACGCGAAGTGGGAAGGTTGCAAAATATTACGCTGAGATGTACCAAGGAGAGAAGATGGAGGAAGGGGTGGAGGAGAAGGGGAGGTGCAGAAGGGGGTGGTGGTGAAGAGGAAGGTGGACTAAGGGTCTGGGGGACTAGGTAGACGGAAGAGGAGACCAACAGCTGCAGCAGTTGTGAAGGTGAGCCTAAGAGGGAGAAGTAGCAATAGGAGGAGCGGGAAGACAAAGAAGAGGGGAAACGGGAGATGAGAAGGGAAAGTGAAGTAAAGGGACGGGAGATTATTCCATACCCGGGATGATGTGGATAACCAAGAAATTTTGAATATCATGAAGGTTTGAATACCGTGAGATTTTCGATACCCAGGAGGGTATGATTTTCGGAGACTACCAGGTAGTGTACCACCGTGAGGTTACCAATGTAGGGAGAGAGTAAACTGGGTTAAGTAAGCCAGAGGAAGCTTGACCTGAAGTGATTCAAGAAATTATTCAAAAAAGTTGTTTTAAAAGATTCATGAATTTATTCAGTGATTAAAGAAATGTTTCGAGAAATTATTCGACAAATTATTCAAGAAATTATTAAAAAATTATTTAAAAAAATAAATACAAAAAATATTCAAGAAATGATTCATGAAATGATTCGAGAATTATTCGAGAAATTATTCAAATAGTCAGATGGAAACACCAGGCTCACAGATGGCTCCTTAAGGGCTCCAGCCCACAGATGGCTCGACAAGTGGCTCCAATAGCACTTTAAACCCTTGAGGGCACCTGGCTCACAGATGGCTCCTGGGAAACTTTAGACCCTTGAAACTTCTGGCGCACAGATAGCTACAGAATTGCCCTGTGACCTCTTTGGAAGAAAAGACGCAAGAGCAGAGGCAGCTTTTCGCGCTACACAGAGCGAAACGTCTCATTCAAAGCTTTGTACCTGTGTCTCTTTCTCAATACTGCTGGAGGCGCACATGTGTATCTTTTGCCCTGTGTGCTTGTGACTTACAAAAAAAAAAAAAGACAATAGTAAATGTGGGAAATCAGCTAGGGAGTGGAGTGGAGTGGAGTGAAGCGGAGTGGAGTGGAGTGAAGTAGAGTGGAGTGAAATGAGTGGCGACAAAATAAAAGGTGAAATAATGAAAATCCTAAGAAGGGAGGGATGAGCACTGAGTAGGAAGTAAGGGAAATATGAGATCGGAAATAATGGAAGCAAGGAGGGGAGAGAGAGAGAGAGAGAGAGAGAGAGAGAGAGAGAGAGAGAGAGAGAGAGAGAGAGAGAGAGAGAGAGAGAGAGTGCTCAAGGGTGATATTAAAAGAGAAAATGAAGAAAATGAGAAATGTGAAATAGGAACCGGAGTAGGTCTGAGAGGGATAGACGAGAGGGGGAAAGTGGAGGAAGTGAATATTCATATTTATCTTCAATCATCACCTTTTCCTTCCTCATTTTCTATCCCAACCCTACAACTTTATTATTCTTTTATCTCAAACCTCATTATCTTCATCTTTGACAAGATCTGCTTCTCTAGGACATCTCATCTCTTATGTTCAGTTAACATTTCCTGTCCTACATGCTCAACTGCTTTCAATTTCTATTCCAGGGGTCACCATAGTTCACCAGGGGTCACCAGGGTTCACCAGGGGTCACCAGGGTTCACCAGGGGTCACCAGGGTTCACCAGGGGTCACCAGGGTTCACCAGGGGTCACCAGGGTTCACCAGGGGTCACCAGGGTTCACCAGGGGTCACCAGGGTTCACCAGGGGTCACCAGGGTTTACCAGGGGTCACCAGGGTTCACCAGGGTTCACCAGGGGTCACCAGGGGTCACCAGGGGTCACCAGGGGTCACCAGAGTTCACCAGGGGTCACCAGGGGTCACCAGGGTTCACCAGGGTTCACCAGGGGTCACCAGGGTTCACCAGGGGTCACCAGGGTTCACCAGGGGTCACCAGGGGTCACCAGGGTTTACCAGGGGTCACCAGGGGTCACCAGGGGTCACCAGGGGTCACCAGGGGTCACCAGGGGTCACCAGGGTTCACCAGGGGTCACCAGGGGTCACCAGGGGTCACCAACCTATCAGTCTAAGTAGGTCACAGTTAAGTTTAAAATTCGTAAAGCGTCATCACTTCAGAACAAAAATGGTGATATGCAAATATACGTCATTAATGCAAGACACTTAAACCTAAAATAAAGCGAAAATTGACCATAGTATTCATGGAAGCAGTAAAAGAATACATTTTTTTTTTTGCATATAAAATATTTATTGTGATTGTGCTATGTCGCATGTTGATCAAAACAACGTGTTGCAGACACTTGTGGTGACAAGACACACACACACACACACACACACACACACACACACACACACACACAGAGGAAGTATTTTTTCAACCATAGATTTGTCAGGAAGTCGAATAGTCTGTTAAGTGAGGTAGTGGAGGCAGGTACCATACATTTCTTTAAGAAGAGTTATGATGAAGCTCATGGAGCAGAGAGAAAGTGGACCTAGTGGCGACCATTGAAGAGGCGGGGACAGGAGCTATGAATCGACCTCTGCAACCACAATGAGGTGAGCGCGCGCACGCGCACACACACACACACACACACACACACACACACACACACACACACACACACACACACACACACACACAGTAGCAATCAGCGAAGAGGCGGGGCCAGGAGCTGTGAATCGACCCCTGCAACCACAAATAGGTGAGTACAAATAGGTGAGTACACACACACACACACACATACACTGAAGAACAAACTTTTAAGTATCCCCAGACAGGTAAAGCCTACAGTCATTGTCATATTTATATATATCTTCTTCCTCCAAGGTTTCCAGTTATAACTTCAGAACGCCTGGTCCGATAGCCTTCAAAATTTCGAAGCTGGCGGATTATAACTAGAGAAAGCTTCATGCAACACTCCGGACAGGCAAATGCTATTTTCTTTGTCAGTTTTATAAAGATATTCCGTGTTTCTTTTCCGTGCGATAACTTTATAAAGCCTACTCTGATCAGCAGCAAAATTTTTACTGTGGTGAATCCTACCTGGAAGGTTCAGATTGTTATAGCAGTGTGTAGGTGCCAAGTTTAAATTTTTTCAGTAGTGTTTTCCTTCGCAAAAATAACTTGAGAATGTTCCATCTGAACAGTTTCAGTAATTAATGGCTTATGTAGATTTTTTTTGGAGGGGGAGAGGATATCCCCGAAGACTGAACTGTATTACTAGTTTAATAACATTGTTAATAAACTTTGAATTACTGGATTTTGTGCGATAACTGGAGAATGCCTCTTCTGGTCGGCTTCAAACTTTCAGCAATGGGGGATTTTACGAGAGATAACTGAAGACTGCACCGTAAGAGAAACTTCAGACATGAAGTGCTGATGTATTTTGCTCATGAAGTGTTTAGTGCTGTCAGTGAGTTGTGTAAGTCATAGCTTGTCAATATTATTAAACAAATAGGGATGTTGTTTTCTGTTCGATAACTGGAGGATGCGCTTCTGATTGTCTTTAAATTTACGGTGCCGGTGTGTCTTGTTGGACAGCTTGTGTTGGAAAGCTTGTGTTGGAAAGCTTGTGTTGGACAGCTTGTGTTGGAAAGCTTGTGTTGGAAAGCTTGTGTTGGACAGCTTGTGTTGGACAGCTTGTGTTGGAAAGCTTGTGTTGGAAAGCTTGTGTTGGAAAGCTTGTGTTGGAAAGCTTGTGTTGGACAGCTTGTGTTGGACAGCTTGTGTTGGAAAGCTTGTGTTGGAAAGCTTGTGTTGGACAGCTTGTGTTGGACAGCTTGTGTTGGAAAGCTTGTGTTGGAAAGCTTGTGTTGGAAAGCTTGCGTTGGAAAGCTTGTGTTCGAAAGCTTGTGTTCGAAAGCTTGTGTTGGAAAGCTTGTGTTGGAAAGCTTGTGTTGGAAAGCTTGTGTTGGAAAGCTTGTGTTGGAAAGCTTGTGTTGGAAAGCTTGTGTTGGAAAGCTTGTGTTGGAAAGCTTGTGTTGGACAGCTTGTGTTGGAAAGCTTGTGTTGGAAAGCTTGTGTTGGAAAGCTTGTGTTGGACAGCTTGTGTTGGACAGCTTGTGTTGGACAGCTTGTGTTGGACAGCTTGTGTTGGAAAGCTTGTGTTGGAAAGCTTGTGTTGGAAAGCTTGTGTTGGAAAGCTTGTGTTGGAAAGCTTGTGTTGGAAAGCTTGTGTTGGAAAGCTTGTGTTGGAAAGCTTGTGTTGGAAAGCTTGTGTTGGAAAGCTTGTGTTGGAAAGCTTGTGTTGGAAAGCTTGTGTTGGACAGCTTGTGTTGGAAAGCTTGTGTTGGAAAGCTTGTGTTGGAAAGCTTGTGTTGGACAGCTTGTGTTGGAAAGCTTGTGTTGGAAAGCTTGTGTTGGACAGCTTGTGTTGGACAGCTTGTGTTGGACAGCTTGTGTTGGAAAGCTTGTGTTGGAAAGCTTGCGTTGGAAAGCTTGTGTTGGAAAGCTTGTGTTCGAAAGCTTGTGTTGGAAAGCTTGTGTTGGAAAGCTTGTGTTGGAAAGCTTGTGTTGGAAAGCTTGTGTTGGAAAGCTTGTGTTGGAAAGCTTGTGTTGGAAAGCTTGTGTTGGAAAGCTTGTATTGGAAAGCTTGTGTTGGAAAGCTTGTGTTGGACAGCTTGTGTTGGAAAGCTTGTGTTGGAAAGCTTGTGTTGGAAAGCTTGTGTTGGACAGCTTGTGTTGGACAGCTTGTGTTGGACAGCTTGTGTTGGACAGCTTGTGTTGGAAAGCTTGTGTTGGAAAGCTTGTGTTGGAAAGCTTGTGTTGGAAAGCTTGTGTTGGAAAGCTTGTGTTGGAAAGCTTGTGTTGGACAGCTTGTGTTGGAAAGTTTGTGTTGGAAAGCTTGTGTTGGACAGCTTGTGTTGGAAAGTTTGTGTTGGAAAGCTTGTGTTGGAAAGCTTGTGTTGGAAAGCTTGTGTTAGAAAGCTTATGTTGGAAAGCTTATGTTGGAAAACTTGTGTTAGAAAGCTTATGTTGGAAAGCTTATGTTAGAAAGCTTATGTTGGAAAGCTTGTGTTAGAAAGCTTATGTTGGAAAGCTTGTGTTAGAAAGCTTGTGTTGGAAAGCGTGTGTTAGAAAGCTTATGTTGGAAAGCTTGTGTTAGAAAGCTTATGTTGGAAAGCTTGTGTTAGAAAGCTTGTGTTGGAAAGCTTGTGTTAGAAAGCTTGTGTTGGAAAGCTTGTGTTAGAAAGCTTGTGTTGGAAAGCTTGTGTTAGAAAGCTTATGTTGGAAAGCTTGTGTTAGAAAGCTTATGTTGGAAAGCTTGTGTTAGAAAGCTTATGTTGGGAGGCTTGTGTTAGAAAGCTTGTGTTGGAAAGCTTGTGTTAGAAAGCTTATGTTGGGAGGCTTGTGTTAGAAAGCTTGTGTTGGAAAGCTTGTGTTAGAAAGCTTATGTTGGAAAGCTTGTGTTAGAAAGCTTATGTTGGAAAGCTTGTGTTAGAAAGCTTGTGTTGGAAAGCTTGTGTTAGAAAGCTTGTGTTGGAAAGCTTGTGTTAGAAAGCTTGTGTTGGAAAGCTTGTGTTAGAAAGCTTATGTTGGAAAGCTTGTGTTAGAAAGCTTATGTTGGAAAGCTTGTGTTAGAAAGCTTGTGTTGGAAAGCTTGTGTTAGAAAGCTTGTGTTGGAAAGCTTGTGTTAGAAAGCTTGTGTTGGAAAGCTTGTGTTAGAAAGCTTATGTTGGAAAGCTTGTGTTAGAAAGCTTATGTTGGAAAGCTTGTGTTAGAAAGCTTATGTTGGGAGGCTTGTGTTAGAAAGCTTGTGTTGGAAAGCTTGTGTTAGAAAGCTTATGTTGGGAGGCTTGTGTTAGAAAGCTTGTGTTGGAAAGCTTGTGTGAGTACCAATTCTATATTTTTTTACTGAAGAAACTGGGATATTAGTTTTTATGTTATAACTTTTGAACGTCTCCTCCGATCAACTTCAGATCTTCAATACTAATATTTAACCGAAATAGAAACTTATGCCGCACTCTGCACCACTCCTTTTGCATACAGACACTTACAGGGGGTTGGGTTCATAAGATAAAAGGGATACTTTTCTCTTGCCGCGCAGCGGGGGCGTCGAGACTCAGCTCCTGGCCTCGCTACCTAGATTAATTTGATCGGCATCGCTGATTTCTGTCCAGATGATTAAGACACATGTGTAACAGGGACTGACCGCCTCAAATACTATTTCTCCAGGGTTGATGGACTGATTACAACTTCATTTCGCTACTACACCTGCTACCTCTGTATTTGACTGAAGAAACCTACTGTATAGACAAAACGTTTCAACAATAAAGATACCTAACTGTTGCACATACGTTTTCATTAACTTGTCCGCATTTTATACCATTTTTAAAAAATTCTGACCTCTTGGGCTTTATCATAGCTATTCTTTAAGCTTTGCTACTTCTTATTAAGTCATAACCTCATAAAGATCAGCACACTTTGAAACGTCCCAATTAAAAGCTTGTTCCGTAATAAACCATACCACGGGCGGGGACAGAACCTCGAAGAGTGTCACAAACTGAGCGCGTCGGTCTGGAGTTTTGTGACACTGATCGCGGGTTCTAGCCTCGCCCGTGGTATGGTTTGTTTCCAATCGTGTCATTACGATTTTGTGAGACTTGTTCCGTAATGTCTTTATCTGGTAGACTTTGACAGCCACACATTGTTAAAAGGCCACATGCAACGGTATATAGTGTATTTAGGCTTAAATTTAACACTGATTATCAAGAAGGTTATCGATTTTGTTTCTGAAATGCATATTTCGTAAAAGGAAGTCTGACTCTCGTTAAACGAAGTTTGACTCTCGTTAAACGAAGTCTGGCATCCCCAAAATTTCTTATACCCTAAAATTGGCCTCCACAAAATTACCTCAATTCTGAGGATGTCCCTTACTAAAAAAAAAATCTTATTCGAAATTTGACCTTCGAAAACATCTTCGACGTTTATCCTACAAAAAAAAAACTTGTATGAAGACTAGTCTCGAAAATTCTTATTTTATTTGAAGTTTGGTGTACAAAAAAGTCATCTAATTTGAGGTTTGGCCTCTCAAAATTCACATTATGTAAGGCATAATTTGTCTCTTAGTTGTACGAAACCACGACTCTAGAAACTTCTTGTAAGTGAAGTCTGGCCCCCGAAAATCCCTTAAATACGAAGTTTGGCGGTTGTAAATCGCCTAATGTGAAGTTTCTGGACCTCAACACAGAGTCGTTAAAAGAGGAACGTTAAGCGGTAATGTCTCTACCCTCCCCACTGCTGCCTTGTCTGAACCAGGCTGTTAGGGAAGAGAAGTAGGAGAGGAAGAGGTGGGAGAGGAAGAAGTGGGAGAGGAAGGAGAAGTGGGAAGGAAACGGTGGGAAATGAGGATAGGTAAGAGGAGTGGGAGAAAGAAATGAGACAAGGTAAAAGGCTATACAGTGAACTGATATAGGTAACAGCTCTTTGCTTGTAACAATGTAACATTGTAAAACCATTGTATGAGAGAGAGAGAGGGAGCGAGGGAGAGAGAGGGAGGGAGGGAGAGTTAAAAGAGGTGAATAGAAAAGGGAGGAGTAAAGATGAGGAAAGCTAATTAGAGAGGAAAGGAAGAGAAAATAGAAGAAAGAAAAAATGAGAGGAACAGAGGGAAGAAGAAGAAGAAAAAAAGATGTTGCAGAGAGAAAGATGAAAGGAATATTAGGAAGAAGCAAAAATGGACTTGTAGAATATTACACAAAGCAAAATTTGGAGTAAATAAGAGACTAAGAGAAAAGCACAAAGAAAAAATCTAAATTGCCATTATCTTCATAAAGAAGCGAAAATCTAGAAAGGACCCCGGATCACGTTTGATCCGAGGAAGAGGGCAGCTCCACTTCCTCGGATCAATCGCTCTTCAGCAAAGCAGCAGCATCCTCGAAAGGAGGGAAAGCTGAAGAAACTCTTAAAGGAAACAGAACTAAAAAAATAAGTAAGAAAAGAGAAGAACGTGGCGAGAATGAGGACACAAGGTGGAGGAGAATAATTGAGGAAAATGGATAAAGAAGAGACGAACAGCGGGAATAGTAAGTCTCAAGGAGAGGGAGGGAGGGGGAGAGGGAGAGAGGGGCGGAGGGAGGGAGGGAGGGAGGGAGGGAAGGAGAGAGAGAGAGAGAGAAAGAAAGAGAAAGAGACCTAGGTTCATTCAAGCTACCTCCAACTTGCTCCAATTTAAGCTGTTGCTGCTTTTTCCAATCAAGCTGCCTGCAGTTTATTCCATTCAAGCTGTCTTCATTTTGTTTTTATATTCAAGCTGCCTGTTGCTTGGCCCGTTAAAGCGGCCTACAGCTTGCTCCATTAAAGCTGCCTGCAGCCGGTTCCATTCATGCTGCCTTCAGCTTGTTTCAGTCGAGCTGCCTGCAGTTTGTTCCGTTCAAGCTTCCTACCCCTTTTTTTCCCATCCAAGCTGCCTTCACCCTGTCCCATTCAAGCTGCCTTCACCCTGTCCTATTCAAGCTGCCTTCACCCTGTCCCATTCAAGCTGCCTTCACCCTGTCCCATTCAAGCTGCCTTCACCCTGTCCCATTCAAGCTGCCTTCACCCTGTCCCATTCAAGCTGCCTTCACCCTGTCCCATTCAAGCTGCCTTCACCCTGTCCTATTCAAGCTGCCTTCACCCTGTCCTATTCAAGCTGCCTTCACCCTGTCCTATTCAAGCTGCCTTCACCCTGTCCCATTCAAGCTGCCTTCACCCTGTCCCATTCAAGCTGCATTCACCCTGTCCCATTCAAGCTGCCTTCACCCTGTCCTATTCAAGCTGCCTTCACCCTGTCCTATTCAAGCTGCCTTCACCCTGTCCTATTCAAGCTGCCTTCACCCTGTCCTATTCAAGCTGCCTTCACCCTGTCCCATTCAAGCTGCCTTCACCCTGTCCTATTCAAGCTGCCTTCACCCTGTCCTATTCAAGCTGCCTTCACCCTGTCCTATTCAAGCTGCCTTCACCCTGTCCTATTCAAGCTGCCTTCACCCTGTCCCATTCAAGCTGCCTTCACCCTGTCCTATTCAAGCTGCCTTCACCCTGTCCTATTCAAGGTGCCTTCACCCTGTCCCATTCAAGCTGCCTTCACCCTGTCCTATTCAAGCTGCCTTCACCCTGTCCTATTCAAGCTGCCTTCACCCTGTCCTATTCAAGCTGCCTTCACCCTGTCCCATTCAAGCTGCCTTCACCGTGTCCTATTCAAGCTGCCTTCACCCTGTCCCATTCAAGCTGCCTTCACCCTGTCCTATTCAAGCTGCCTTCACCTTGTCCCATTCAAGCTGCCTTCACCCTGTCCTATTCAAGCTGCCTGAAGTTGTTTCTAAGAGCCGTTAAGTTTTTTTTTTCATGGCTTTGCTAATTTTTTTAAGTTAGTATCATACTTTTACCCCAACCCCCCCCCCTGACCCACCCCTGCCTTCCCCTCCTGACCCACCCCTGCCTTCCCCTCCTGACCCACCCCTGCCTTCCCCCTCCTGACCCACCCCTGCCTTCCCCCTCCTGATCCACCCCTGCCTTCCCCCTCCTGACCCACCCCTGCCTTCCCCCTCCTGACCCACCCCTGCCTTCCCCTCCTGACCCACCCCTGCCTTCCCCTCCTGACCCACCCCTGCCTTCCCCCTCCTGATCCACCCCTGCCTTCCCCCTCCTGACCCACCCCTGCCTTCCCCCTCCTGACCCAGCCCTGCCTTCCCCCTCCTGACCCACCCCTGCCTTCTCCCTCCTGACCCACCCCTGCCTTCTCCCTCCTGACCCACCCCTGCCTTCTCCCTCCTGACCCACCCCTGCCTTCTCCCTCCTGACCCACCCCTGCCTTCTCCCTCCTGACCCACCCCTGCCTTCTCCCTCCTGACCCACCCCAGCCCTCTCCCTCCTGACCCACCCCTTCCCTCCTGACCCACCCCTGCCTTCTCCCTCCTGACCCACCCCTGCCTCCCTCCTGACCCACCCCTGCCTTCTCCCTCCTTCTTCCCTCCTGACCCACCCCTGCCTTCTCCCTCCTGACCCACACCTTCCTTCTCCCTCCTGACCCTGACCCCTGCCTTCTCCCTCCTGACCCACCCCTGCCTTCTCCCTCCTGACCCACCCCTGCGTTCTCCCTCGTAACCAACCCCTGCCTTGTCCCTCCTGAACCACTCCTGCCTTCTCCCTCCTGACCCACCCCTGCCTTCTCCTTCCTGACCCACCCCTGCCTTCTCCCTCCTGACCCACTCCTGCCTTCTCCTTCCTGACCCACCCCTGCCTTCTCCCTCCTGACCCACCCCTGCCTTCTCCCTCCTGACCCACCCCGGCCTTCTCCCTCCTGACCCACCCCTGCCTTCCCCCTCTTGATCCACCCCTGTCTTCTCCCTCCTGACCCACCCCTGCCTTCTCCCTCCTGACCCACCCTATTTTCCTCCTGACCCACCCTCTCCTTCCCCATCCTGACCCAACCCCTCCTTCCCTCTTCTGACCCATCCCCGCCTCAACCCTTCCGACCCACCCTGTTACCCCCTTCTGACCCACTCCACCTACCACTCTCCTACCTGCTCCACTCCCGCTCTCTTCGCCTCCTCCTCCCCTCCTTACCCTCCTCTCTCTCTCTCTCTCTCTCTCTCTCAGGGAATAATAACTAAGTTTCCAGTCATTATTCAACAACTTGGTCCTCAGAGATGCTTAAAGCAGCCTGGAAGGAAGTTCTTGTTCTCCCCCCACTTGGGCTCTCCCTCTCCCCCTCTCCTTCTCTCTTCCTCTCTCTCTTCCCCCTCTCCCTCTTCCCCTCCTCTTACACAGGGTTTTACAAGGTTAGGCTAAGGTTCCTAACTTTATTTGCAAACTAAGAGCTGTTACCTAAAAAAATCATTCTCTCTCTCTCTCTCTCTCCCTCTCTCTCTCTCTCTCTCTCTCTCTCTCACTCTCACACACACAGAATCTTTGATTCTGTTTTTTTCTGCAATGTTAATCTTCTAATTCTCCACTTTACTGCTTTCTGTGAGTGCACTATTTACCTTTCTCCTTTGCTTTCTCTCTAATTTTGTTCCGTTCCACCTTATTTCCATTTTATTGTATTCTGATATTGTGATTGTGACAGCTGACATGTGCGTCAATCCTGTGCCATCACGGGTCAACTTGTTCCATACAGACATTATTTACAATTCCTCCTTTGATCACTATTGCTTATCTATTTCTCTTTCTCCATTCATCCCGTATCTGTTTTATTCTTTTCTTTTTGTCGGTGTCTGTCTCGCTTATTGAATTACTTCTCTTCCTTTTTTTCTAAGTTATTCTTCTATATTTATTCCAATTTTCTTTTTTCTTATATTTCAATTTCCTTTTCATAATCACAAAATTTTCTATCAGAGGAAATTAGGACAAATGTTTCCGCTGTCAGATCAACCAGGTTGTAATGTCTTTGTCAAGCATGGAGCCGCTTCAGCAACAGCCTGGTTGAACAGGCAGATGAGCCTGGTCTCATCCCAGGCAGCGAGGACAGAAGTATCCTCGACACTGGTAACAGACATGTCACAGGCACTGCATTAGTCTTCATTGTTTTTCCTTTCATCACTTTATTTTTCCATTTCTCTGTTTCCTTCTCTAAATACACTCAAGATTTTCCCCTCCTTATATTCAGCAACTCCCCTCTTCCGTATAGTTGCGACCCTCTTCCACGCCCCTTTCCCTTCTTCTCCTTCTCCCCCCCCTCCTTCTCCCTTCGCATTCTCTAGTAGTAGTAGTAGTAGTAGTAGTAGTAGTGCTAGGAAAAAAGAACTATTTTCGCCGTATGCAGGTTTAGCGCATGCAAATAAGCAGCAAAAATATTCCCTCAATCCCACGTCTGCTAGTTGGATACTTTGTTGCAAGTAATAAACACAGCTATAAATGGCACTACTACCGATATTGTAGTATATGTGTGTGTGTTTGTGTGTGTGTGTGTGTGTGTGTGTGTGTGTGTGTGTGTGTGTGTGTGTGTGTGTGTGTGTGTGTGTGTGTGTGTGTGTGTGTGTGTGTGTGTGTATGTGTGTGTGTGTGTGTGTGTGTATGTGTGTGTGTGTACTCACCTAGTTGAGGTTGCGGGGGTCGAGTCCGAGCTCCTGGCCTCTTGTGTGTGTGTGTGTGTGTGTGTGTGTGTGTGTGTGTGTGTACTCGCCTAATTGTGGTTGCAGGGGTCGAGACTCAGCTCCTGGCCCCGCCTCTTCACTGATTGCTACTAGGTCTTCTCTCTCTCTGCTTCCTGAGCTTTATCACACCTCTTCTTAAAACTATGTATGGTTCCTGCCTCCACTACTTCACTTGCTAGGCTATTCCACTTCCTGACGACTCTATGACTGAAGAAATACTTCCTAACGTCCCTGTGACTCGTCCGAGTCTTCAGCTTCCAGTTGTGACCCCTTGTCCCTGTGTCCCCTCTCTGGAACATCCTATCTCTGTCTACCTTGCCTATTCCCCGCAGTATCTTGTATTTCGTTATCATCTCTCCCCTGACCCTTCTGTCCTCGTACATTCCCCTGAGCTCTGGGACTAGCCTTGTTGCAAACATTTGTACTTTCTCTAACTTCTTGACGTGCTTGACCAGGTGTGGGTTCCAGACTGGTGCTGCATACTCCAGTATGGACCTAACATACACAGTGTATAGTGTCTTGAACGATTCCTTATTAAGGTATCGGAACGCTATTCTCAGGTTTGCCAGGCGCCCGTATGCTGCAGCAGTTATTTGGTTGATGTGTGCCTCCGATGACGTGCTCGGTGTTATGGTCACCCCGAGGTCTTTCTCCCTGAGTGAGGTCTGTAGTCTTTGTCCACCTAGCCTATACTCTGTCTGCGGTCTTCTTTGCCCCTCCCCAATCTTCATGACTTTGCATTTGGCTGGATTGAATTCGAGAAGCCAGTTTCTGGACCACATGTCCAGCCTGTCCAGGTCTCATTGCAGTCCTGCCTCATCCTCATCCGATTTAATTCTTCTCATCAACTTCACATCATCTGCGAACAGGGACACTTCAGAGTCTATTCCTTCCATCATGTCGTTCGCATATATCAAAAATAGCACTGGCCCTGGAATGACCCCTGTGGGACCCCGCTCGTCACAGGCACCCACTGTGATACCTCTTCACGTACCATGACTCGTTGCTGCCTCCCTGTCAGGTATTCCCTGATCCATTGCAGTGCCCTCCCTGTTACATGCGCCTGATCCTCCAGCTTCTGCACTAATCTCTTGTGGGGAACTGTGTCAAAGGCCTTCAACCCACCCCTCTCTCTCGTGTCTTACTTCTGTTACCTTGTCATAAAACTCTAGGAGGTTTGTGATACAAGATTTGCCTTCCATGAACCCATGCTGGTTTTCATTTATGATCTTGTTCCGTTCCAGGTGTTCCACCACTCTCCTTCTGATTATCTTCTCCATGACTTTGCACACAATACATGTCAGAGACACAGGTCTGTAGTTTAGCGCCTCGTTTCTGTTTCCTTTCTTAAATATGGGGACTACATTTGCTGTCTTCCATTTCTCAGGTAGTTGCCCAGTTTCAAGGGATGTTTTGAAGATTGTGGTTAGAGGCACGCACAACATCTCTGCTCCTTCTCTAAAGACCCATGGGGAGATGTTGTCCATTCCCATCGCCTTTGAGGTATCAAGGTCACTTAGCAGCTTCTTCACCTCCTCCTCGGTTGTTCGTATGTCATCCAACACTTGGTGGTATGTTCCCTCTTGATGTTCCCTTCTGTGCTGACTTTCCACAGCCCTTCCTGTCTCTACTGTAAAAACTTCCTTAAATCTCCTGTTTAGCTCCTCACATACCTCCTCGTCATATCTTGTGAGTTCTCCCCTTTCTGTCCTTAATCTGATCACCTGATCTTTGACTGTTGTCTTCCTCCTGATGTGGCTATACAACAGTTTCGGGTCAGTCTTGATTTTCGATGCTATGTCATTTTCATACTGTCGCTGGGTCTCCCTCCTTACCTGTGCGTACTCGTTCCTGGCTCTGCGGCTGATCTCCCTATTTTCGTGTGTTCTCTGCCTTCTGTACTTTTTCCATTCTCTATTGCACTTTGTTTTTGCCTCCTTACACCGTCGGGTAAACCAGGGGCTCGTTCTGGTCTTCCCGTTGTTTCTGTTGCCCTTGGGAATAAACCTTTCCACTGCCTCTTTGCATTTTGTTGTTACATATTCCATCATTTCATTTACTGGCTTTCCTGCCAGTTCTCTGTCCCACGGCACCTCCTGGAGGAAGTTCCTCAACCCTATGTAGTCCCCTCTTTTATAGTCAGGCTCTTCCCATTCAACTCCTGTTACTCTCTCCACTTGCAGCTCAACTATACATTCAAAGCACAGAACCACGTGGTCGCTAGCTCCTAGGGGACTCTCATACGTGATGTCCTCAATGTCTGAACTGCCCAGGGTGAATACAAGGTCCAATCTTGCTGGTTCATCCTCCCCTCTCACTCTGGTAGTGTCCTTAACATGTTGGTGCATGAAGTTTTCCAGCACCACGTCTTGGCTCTCCATGTTTCGGGACCCCCATGTAGCTCCAGGTTTTCCCAGTCAATCTCCCTGTGGTTGAAATCCCTCATAACCAGCAACTTTGCTCTGCTGGAGTGAGCTCTTCTTGCCACCTCAGCAAGTGTGTCCACCATTGCTCTGTTGCTCTCTTCATATTCCTCTCTTGGCCTCCTGCAGTTCTGTGGTGGATTATACATCACTGCAATGACCACCTTGTGTTCCCCAGACTGAAGTGTACCTACTACGTAGTCTCTTCCATCTCATCTATGCCTCCCATTTTCTCGAATTTCCATCTGTTTTTTACTAGCGTGTGTATGTGTGTGTGTATGTGTGTGTGTACTCACCTAGTTGAGGTTGCGGGGGTCGAGTCCGAGCTCCTGGTGTGTATGTGTGTGTATGTGTGTGTGTGTGTGTGTGTGTGTGTGTGTATATGTGTGTGTGTATATGTGTGTGTGTGTGTGTGTGTGTGTGTGTGTGTGTGTGTGTGTGTGTGTGTGTGCCGAATAGGGAAAACTTGCGATTTTGGCTTAAATAACAACGCCTTTCTTGCCGAATTAAGCAAGCGAAAATTTGTGTATGTAATAATTTCACAAAAATCATTCTGAACCTAAGGAAAAAATATATTTCATTGTGTTTGTTTATTATTAATTTAATGTAAGCTTATCTAAAATGTATTTGGTTGGATTAGGCTAAATTAAATTGCGCGTGTTATAATAAGGTTAGGTAAGTTTTCTAAGGTTCTTTTGGTACAAAATTATTAATTTTTTCATTAACATAAATGAAAAAAATATATCTTTAAACGTATAAGAGAAAATTTTAGATAGGATTTAATTTTAAATGAGTTCTTGCTAATTGGTAAATTTTACCTATTCGTCATGACACATATAATAATAATTCTGTAGCGCTGTAGGGGTATCAGTGATTACTGACATGTATAAGGTCAATGTTCTAAAGGTCGTTCACCTGCCCGAACTTCGTGAACAGCCTGGAAGAAAATGGTTATTATACCACAAGTCATCAGAAGTTTCTCTCTCTGGCTGTACATCACTATCAGCGACCATTCATTCCTCGCCTCGCTCACAGATCTCACAACAGACGATATAAAAATCAAATCAACTGAGCGGAGAATTTTCAGCTAAAAAATTGGTAGGAGTGTGAAGTTCTTACCTCAAAAAAATATGCGGGGGGCATGGAGACGGGAGAGAGACAGGAAAGAGAAACTGGAAAGAGATGGGAGAGAGGCCAGTGGGAAATCGGGGGAGACGGGGGAAAAGTCACTTTTATTTGCGTTTTCATTTTCCGGCTGTCTTTGAAGGTTCAGAGTCTCATAACAATTATCTCTGAAGCTTTGGAATTGAAGATGATTGTAGTGGGAACACCTCGATAACAATCTCAGTCTTAATCTGAGAGAAGCCAGTTGCTTCTTCAATTATCCATCCTGCTCTAATGGAAATTTGTTTCTCGGACTATGTATAAAGCTTGGGTATCCTTCTATCCAGAAGATAAAGATTTTCGGCATTAATCTAGGGTAACTAAATCAAGTCAAGCGTTGTAGCATAAGTCAGATGTCTTATTACACAGAATGAGAACTCTAATAGTCGACTAGCTATCTGATACCTATTTACTGCTAGGTATACAGGAGCTATAGGCGTAAGGAGAATTTCCCATACGTCTCGACTGGCTTAAGTATCAAGATAAACGTACTCAGTTGCTAGCTGCAATAACTGTCAAGGCTGTTGGAAGTAAAATTTTTGAAAATGTCCATCTCTTCTTGAAAATCACAGGACAGGAGAATCTGAGGAATAACAGTGTCAGCCCAAGATTTTCTTTCGTTGGTGTGTTGAATCTCAGTATGCTCTATCGCTGAATCCTCATCTTAAAACGTCATATTTATACGTAGTACTTTTTAAGAACATTAGAAAAGAGGAACACTGCAGCAGACCTACTCGCCCATACTAGGCAGGTCCTTCTCAAATCCAGACCCACTAACAAACATATTTCTTCAACCTATTTTCAATACTACCAAAGAAATAATCCTTGATAACTATAAATTTATGTGCAAATCTCACTCAAATCCATCCCTTCTCACTCACGTATTTATCTAACCTAAATTTAAAGCTACCCAGGGTTTTAGCTTTAATGACTCTACTAGGCAGACTGTTCCACTCCGACTACGTTATGTGACATGAAGGCTGACTACTAAATACAATAAATTGTCCTTTTTGTGAAACGAAGTCGGGCGCTGGGTAGCAACTACACATTGTCACTATTGTCAATCATGGGTAAATGTTGTGCGACAATCACACATTTGACGGCTAATATGACGATCATCTGCTACTGAGAAACAGACAAAATGGCTACAGATAAACCACTGTTCAGGTGATGCCTTGATGACGTTGTTATATTGCAAAGGTCATTGGACGACTCCACGAGTGCCTGTCACCTGGTGTGGCACCACGACCTACTTGCGTCTTTGACCTGGTATGGCACTACGACCCATTGGTGTCTTTAGACAGGAATGACATCACCAACTACTAGTGTCTCTGTCCTGATATGGCACTAGGACTCACAAGCCTCCTTCACCGGGTATGACACTACGACTTTGACTTTATTGAGCAGTTCATGACGACGGTGCCCTTGAAGAGCATCCCGGCTCCTATGTGCGTTAGAATTCCTATGTTACAAAACCCAGAAAACATGACAACTTTATGCAACCTGACCGAGTCTATAATTTTTGCAGTCTTCACCCATTTTACCCAACACTGTGAAGGCCATAAGGCATAGATTATACCATAAGACGGGCAGTCATCATTTATTTGGTTCTGGCTGTAACTATCATTCATTCATCGACTGATTGATTTAGAACATTTTATGACAATAAACAGGCACTCGAAAAATCGAATCGACTGTCGAAATAAAACCTTCTAGTTCCTACGTGGTTCACAAGATACACTCCAGGAAGAACAAGACACGTGTATCATGGGTATCATTATTGGCTTGAAGGACTGATCACCTCCTTCTAAGGCCGAACACGTCAAAACTGCTACTTCTACTGTCCCCAGTGATATACTCTCCTTTATTCGATTGATGACACTTGTGCAGGCGAAACATTGCAGCCAAAAAAGAAACCCAAGTGTTGCACATGTCTTACCTTCCAGCTTGTCGGTGGTGCATACCATCAGTAATATGTTACACTTTCTGCTTAATATTATTAAACAACAATTTTTAAAAAAAACTATTAAAAACCTATTACAAACCTATTATTAAAAACCTATTAAACACCAATTATTAAACACCAATTATTAAACACCAATTATTAAACACCAATTGTTAAACACAAATTATTAAACACCAATTACTAAGCACCAATTATTAAGTATCAGTTTATTATTAAACACATATGAATGAACAACAGTTATTAAACACCTATTAATTATAATTTCCGTAATTAACAATTGTTGAGGCCAGGCTTCAGTTGCTCTGAGGTAAGATAAAATGCGATCAGCTGTGCCTAAGTTTATTATATATAATTACACATTTTTGCAAGTTTTAATAAAGAGATATTTGTCATGTGCATATATTAGCGGTACAGTATGAACATTTAAATCTGGGGATTACTAAAAATTTTAGTGTGATTAGTGCTCATCGGACTATTGAACTCTACTATGAACTCTGTTCTTCTCCTCTGTAGAAGAGCAGAGAGAGAGAGAGAGAGAGAGAGAGAGAGAGAGAGAGAGAGTGTCTTTGCTCAGTAGGTGTCATGATAAACAAAGGGGGAACTGGAAGCAATAAGTCTTGGAGAAGGGGCAAGGTGGGAGGGGGCTGCCCAGATGGGAGGGGCTGCCTAGGGGGAAGGGGGCTGCTTAGGTGGGAGGAGGTGAGTTAGGTAGGAGGAGGAGGATGGTGGGAGGGGCCGAGTTAGTTTTGAGGGAGGAGGGGACGGCGAGAGAGATTAGAGAAAGGTAGGTGGGGATTGGAAAGATAGGTAAAGGGAAAGTTTAGGTAGGTAGGTAAGACAAAGGGGCGGATAGACAGAGAATCTATTTGAATTATTAATTCCCAAGGTTTAATAACCTAAGGCAACCCTAGAAAGCCAAGCAGTGTGGCTTACTCCCTTCGGGGGTCCTGGGCCCCTCCCCAGGATGCGAGCCACAGCAGTCGACTAAGCTTTAGGTACCTATTCACTGCTAGGTGAACACGGGCAGCAGGTGTAAAGAGAGACTTGTCCATGTGTCACACCTCGCCCAGAACTGGAAAGGTGGGAGGTGGAGGCAGGGTGGTGGGGAGGTGGAGGGGAAGAGGAGGGGGAGCTAGACTGAGGAAGGGGGATGGAAAGCGAGAAACGAGGTCAGAAAGTTGGTAATGGGGGGGAGGAGGTAGGAGAGGGCGGTAGAAGAGGGAAAGGAGGTGAGGAAGAGGGGGTTGAGGATGAAAGACCGTAGACGGGGAGAAAAAATGAGAAAAAATTCTAATCAGGAATGGGGAAAGCTAAATTCCGTAGAATTTATTATTATAATCAAAAAGAAGCGCTAAGAAAGTATAGTCTCACCTCCCCAACCAACTCCCTACTCCCCACCTCCCCAAAACACTCCTCGACTCCCTATCTTCACAACATTCCCTACTCCCGACCTCTCCAGAGCACACCTTGCTCTCCTCCTCCTCCCTAACACACTCACGAGCTTCCCTAACATACTCCCTCCAAACATATTCCCCGATTCCCTAGCACATTCTCCGACTCCAAAAAGACACTTCCTCCTTCTCCAGCACACTTCCCGACTGCCCAACACTCTTCCTACCTCCCCAACACAATTCCCAACTCCCCAACACACTGAGTTCTTCACACAAAAAGCAGTCAGAGTAGACACAAATGAACTTATACAACGCACAACGTTTCGACCAAACAATGGGCTTTACCAAATGACAAACTGTGATCAGTTAGTGACATGATAAAGCCCACTGGGAGGACGAAACGTAGTAAAAAAAATTTTCTGTCTGCTTGCCATCATGTCAATATCTCATACAGTTAGATACCGAGGTGACGCAATTATTGATGGTTTACTCTACCGACAAGTTGATGATAAGATACATGTGAAAAATAGTATTGTGATACCGACAAGATGTGGAAAAATACAGGACTGAAGCAGCCACACGTGGCGAAACGTTTTCTCTAATAAATGTCCTAAACTGTAAACCAGTGTCTGTTTTCCACAAGACACACATGCAACACCTGGGGTGTCTTTGTTGTCGAAATGCTCGCCGATGCAGTAGGCCTGAGGCACTGACCACCACCTACCCAGGTGCTGACAGACTGATCACTTCTAACCTTCTTCTACTGTCTTCAGCATTTCATTCACCTCAGTTTAGACTGAAGAAGTCTGTGTTGTGCAGGTGAAACCTTTTCGGCAATAAGGATACCCAGATGTTGCACAATGCACATATGTCCTGTTCATTCCGAAGTAGCCTTACATCTCGCCCCTGACAAGGAGCAGATCTGCTTAAAAATAGATGTTAAACAGCATACTTGAGTCAAAAATAAGTCTTTATGAACGTTGTTACTTGTGCATGTATTCTGTAATAATTGTACGCTTGTTCCCTTCACGATAGTGTGTCTCGGAACGTACTCCTCAGAACAGCATGTCTTGGAATGGTGTCTTATAATGTACTCCTCACAACAGCGCGTCTTGCAATGTACTCTTCACAACAGCGCGTCTTGCAATGTACTCTTCACAACAGCGCGTCTTGCAATGTACTCTTCACAACAGCGCGTCTTGCAATGTACTCTTCACAACAGCGCGTCTTGCAATGTACTCCTCACAACAGCGCGTCTTGCAATGTACTCTTCACAACAGCGCGTCTTGCAATGTACTCTTCACAACAGCGTGTCTTGCAATGTACTCTTCACAACAGCGTGTCTTGCAATGTACTCTTCACAACAGCGTGTCTTGCAATGTACTCTTCACAGCAGCGTGTCTTGCAATGTACTCTTCACAACAGCGTGTCTTGCAATGTACTCTTCACAACAGCGTGTCTTGCAATGTACTCTTCACAACAGCGCGTCTTATAATGTACTCACAACAGCGTGTCTTGCAATGTACTCTTCACAACAGCGCGTCTTGCAATGTACTCTTCACAACAGCGCGTCTTGCAATGTACTCTTCACAACAGCGCGTCTTGCAATGTACTCTTCACAACAGCGTGTCTTGCAATGTACTCTTCACAACAGCGTGTCTTGCAATGTACTCTTCACAACAGCGCGTCTTGCAATGTACTCTTCACAACAGCGCGTCTTGCAATGTACTCTTCACAACAGCGTGTCTTGCAATGTACTCTTCACAACAGCGCGTCTTGCAATGTACTCTTCACAACAGCGCGTCTTGCAATGTACTCTTCACAACAGCGCGTCTTGCAATGTACTCTTCACAACAGCGTGTCTTGCAATGTACTCTTCACAACAGCGCGTCTTGCAATGTACTCTTCACAACAGCGCGTCTTGCAATGTACTCTTCACAA
>NW_027195252.1:180000-210000 GCF_038502225.1 Cherax quadricarinatus
GTACTCACCTACATGTAAAGATTGAGACACTTGTGCAACACTTGAGTATCTTATCTTGCGGAAACTTTTCGCCAGTCATGGAATTGCCAGGCGCACATTTACCGCAGCGGATATTTGGTTGATGTGCGCCTCAGGCAATATGTTCGGTACAATACTCACCCTGAGGCTCCTCTCCATGAATGAGATCTGCAGATCTTTCCCGCTAAGCCCGTATTCCGTCTGTCGTTTTCTTTGCCCTTCCCCAAACTCATAACTTAGCATTTGCTGAGGTTAAATTCCAGTTGCCACTTGTCAGACCAAACCAGCTGTCTTTGTGGCTATGTACCTGTGTGTCTGTCTGTACACATATGTGACTGCCTAGGCACCTTTACCTGTCTGATTGTGTTTGTATGCGACTGTATGGATGTTTGTATGTCTGAGCGATTACCTATGTATCTGTTTGGCCACATGTGTACCTGTGTATCTGTTTGGCCACATGTGTACCTGTGTAACTGTTCGGCGCTTCTGTTCCACTAGGCAAATTTGCGTCTGTGTAACTGTGCAGTTTTTAGTGTGTCTGTCTTGTTGTCTGTATACCTGTGCTAATTTGTACCTGTCTGTGTGTTGGTGCTCATGTCTTTTCACCTGTGTGAACCCATTTCCCTTTTCTTCAACGGACCTACAGTGTCCTTGCCGCTCTCCACCTCCTCTACGAGAGCTCATTAACTCGTCTTCATGCAAAAGAAACACACATTCATTTTTTAATGAAAGCTGAATTAAAGGAAATATACTGAAAAATAAAACGCAAAGAAAAATTGCTTCCTTCTTTCCTCCCTTCCTACCCCTCTCGTGTCCGCCTTACTCCCTTTTCTCCACCTCTTTCTCTCTGTAACCCTTTACCCTTCTTCGTTCCACTTTCCCTTTGAAAAATTTAGACACGTGTGCAACATGTGGGTATCTTTATTGTAGACGTTTCGCAATCCAGTGGCTTCGTCAATACAAATTCTAGGACATAATTTGATGACAGTAGAACTATATACAAAAGATGAGTCCCTCAGCTTGATTACGTCTACTGTAAAGATATCCATATGATGCACGTGTCTAAATTTTTCAACTTGTCGGTATCGTATAACGTTCATGTACAACTTGTCAGACACTGCAACATCATGGAATCTTGGTTCAGAGGACATCTACATAATCTTCTTCACGGCTGCTGCTGCTACTATTACCACCACTAACCCGTGCCTTGGGTATGACCTGCTTCCACTGGGGAATCTCGCCTACCAGTGATTATGCCCTCGTCTGCTACCCGTCCGTATCCACCTGTCGCCAGTATATAAGCGCCAGCCTTTTTGCCTGTGGTCCAGAATCTTTACAACTACGGTACTCTTCACACCAACTCCAAGGCTGAGGAATTGATTACCTCATCTTTTGTATATAGTTATACTGTCTTCAATTATGTCCTAGAATTTGTATTGATAAAACCACTGGATGGTGAAACGCCTACAATAAAGATACCCAGATGTTGCACGTGTCTAAATTTTTCAACTTGTCGGTACTGTATACCGTTCATGTACCACTTTCCCTTTGGCATTATCCTCCGTCTTATGTCTTCACCCCAGTGAGGTATTCACTGGTGTGGGTCGTGAAATGGCACTGCAATAAGCCTAGCATTCAAACTTCAATTTTTATTACTTTATCTGTTTCTCAATATCAACAACAAATTCTGATTACAGCGGTTACATTCTAATATTTCACCTGACCGGATACAGCGTACCCGGGTAAAACGAATAAAGACTATTTCTTGAAGTATATTCCTCTGGATCCAAAAATATAATACGCGAGATGTTTAATGAATTTAAAGTGTTCAGGATTTCAAGGTGTTCAAAATAGTCTTCATCGTGCCGTAGCGCCAAAAAATATATACGATAACTGAGGAGATTTAGTGTGTACACGTTTCACAAGGGACAATATTTGGCGAGCAATATTCCATTAGCCGAAATGTTTAGCGCACAACGATTCATTCGAGAAGAGTTTTGGCTTGTAATGTTTATCTCGCGAAAATGTTTGGAGAGCAGCAATTGCATACGTTTGAAACGCATTCTTTTTTGGTCGGTGGAAGGGGGGGGGGAGAGTCTTCAATGTTTGACTGGTGAGAAATGTTGAAGGTTTCACTCCAGAGAACGTTGAACGTGGAGTGTGTTTCGTTGTCATCTTTATTCAGAATAAAATCTACCATTCTCTCTCCCCAAAGTTTAGCTGTTTGTCCGAAAATGGAAGTCAGAAGACTGCAAAAAAATATTCACAGCACTGAAGTTGAAACTTCAAATTATCCTGAGAGTATCCCATGGTAATAGCAAGATGACCTCCCATATTATTTATATAAAATATTCTCTAGATCAAATTAAAGACATGCCTTTTCAAAAAATAAACCTCTAGCAAACACTTCATTTTACATCCTGAACAGACTCATTCCCCTAAAGTCGTAAATTCTATCTTATTTTGTGTACAAAGGAGCAGCACATTTCAGTCTTAATCCAGTCAACCCTTGCTGCCTCAAGGTTAGATCCACCGAGAGGTGTATATCTCTTAGTGTATATATACAGTGAGAATTTACTTCCTTTGTACTTGTTTCCTTTGTACTCATTCACTTTGTTCACCGGCTCTGTACTCATATCTCTCTCATTCCTCCTCCTCCTAGGTATGAAATTTATGTCGTCAACTCACCCTCTTCAGTCAATAGTCTCATCACATAAATCTCTCTAATTCCTCTCCCCCATTATTCATTCTATTTCACTCTTAACAAGCTACTGCTTTCTCCCTTTATTTAATCATCAAATTATTATTATTATTATTATTATTATTATTGACATGTATATTATTTGGTTGCATTGCTGCACTTTGTACATAATTGTAAATATTGGTGGAGGGAATATACAGGTATTCAAGAGGGTTACCCCTTGGTGTCTGCCTTAGCCTTTACTCTCGGGGTGTGTTGTCTACCTGGTGACTTACCTAGGGGGTTATCACGACCTGTGGTAGTGATAACCCCCTAGGGGTTCATGACCAAGACGGGTCATTGTTCTCAGCAAGATTTGCTTGCATTGTCTGTTCTGTTCTTCCTTGTAACCTGCGTCTCACTGTTTAACATCTATTTTCTTTTTCAAGTAAAATCTCTCCTTGATGTATTATTTTCACCTAAAAAAAAAAATTTTCATGTGTTTTTTTGTCATCCGTAATCATTTTTACATTACTGTTCCACCTGTAATTCCTCTTCTCTACGCCACCTGCTCTCCAATAATAATCATAAACCACCTGTCATGTAGGGCTCTTGTGGATTTAGCGCTTAGTTTCGATTGTAACAATAATAATCACCCAGTCTCCAATAATCACAAACCTCTGCTGCACACTAACACTTCATTCTTAAACCCAAACGATACCTTTTTGGAAGTGTCGTCACTCCTCACGCTAACCACTTCCTCAATATTTGTTTCGTGACTCCTACAATCTTAAGATCTTGCAGTCTTAAGATCTTACAATCTTAAGGTCTTACAATCTTAAGATCTTGCAGTCTTAAGATCTTGCAGTCTTAAGATCTTGCAGTCTTAAGATCTTACAATCTCAAGATCTTACAGTCTTAAGATCTTACAGTCTTAAGATCTTACAGTCTTAAGATCTTACAGTCTTAAGATCTTACAGTCTTAAGATCTTACAGTCTTAAGATCTTACAGTCTTAAGATCTTACAGTCTTAAGATCTTACAGTCTTAAGATCTTACAGTCTTAAGATCTTACAGTCTTAAGATCTTACAGTCTTAAGATCTTACAGTCTTAAGATCTTACAGTCTTAAGATCTTGCAGTCTTATTAGCTTACTTTATTAGCTTACAGTCTTAAGATTTTACAGTCTTATTAGCTAACAGTTCTAATAGCTTACAGTCTTAATACCTTACAGTCTTAATAACTTAGTCTTAATAATTTACAGTCTACATATCTTGGAGTCACTCATTTTTACCTCTTGTTTTCATCTATGATATTCACCTTTCTCCTTGCATTCCATCTTCCTCTCATTAATATTTCGTAGCAGACAGTAATAATCGCCAGTCATCGGTCCAGCAAAATGACGTCGAGAAAACACACGTTGCACAAGTTTTCACTGGGACAACGTTTCTCTCTATGGATAAAATTTATTAGTACGTATGAATCAATTAAGCTCTACAGTGAGCGAAACATTGTTCGGATATGAGCTGGCTTTGCATCCTGTTTCTTTTCACCGTATGTATGTCTGCAGTAATGACATGAGGGCCTAGTGAAGCAGACTGTTCTCACGGTGAACGTTATTATACATATTATGTATGAAGTGTGTATTACCCTTTATTGAACCTCCACGGTTAATTGAGTTAAATATTCACCATTATCGCGGAGAAAACAGCGCAGCAACGAAGGTTGAATAATTTACTACCAACATGCAAATTAGAGCATCGTAAAGTCGAGTGATAATGGTCCAGCTGGGAGGGAAACGTCGTCTCGTGTAGGTTACGAGCTTCCCATTGTCACTTGCCACAAAGAAAAACAAATCTCTCGCTGGCATCAGTTATTACACAGTCCATGGAAAAATATGAGACGGCAGCTCTAAATTCCTTGGATCAAGAAATCCTTTCATTTCTCACGCCAATTTTCATCCTCAACCCCACACAATTTTTGAATTTAAAAATGCCGATGTTTTTTCTTTATTTTTTTTTCACTAGGACTGCCATTATTATTATACTTAATAATAATAACATTATATTTATCGATCATCACCTAACTCGTAGGTTATCAGATATACCCAGATATACATAGGTATACCAGGCTATAAAAAAGATATACCTATCAAACGCCTTCAACTCCATTCCATTCAAAGCCTAATCTTTATTTTAAATTTGTTTCACCGAGCTACCGCATCCCGTTGACTTTTATGAATAATATCAGTAAAAACGTTTCATTTCATCCATACACACTCAGATACCATTCCGACACACCCAAACACATTCCGACACACCCAAACACATTCCGACACACCCAAACACATTCCGACACACCCAAACACATTCCGACACACCCAAACACATTCAAGACACACCCAAACATTCACACACCCAAACATATTGTTTAATGAGATTATTTGGTGTTCTAGTAGCGGGGAGTAAATGATACGTCTTCGGAGGTTTCTTACTTTATTGAAAAGTCGTGGTGGGTACACAGGCTTGTGTGTTTGTGCCCATGGCCCGGGCAGGGCCATCCCACGAGGGAGAGAGCTAGTAAACCTTCTGTCTTGCTGCTTGGCCGCTGTGAGAGTGAGAGTGTGTGGGACCAGCTTCCCACAGACCTGGAGCAGGCCCAGAGGGCAGCACCTGAGTGCGCGAAATATGAACTAAGCTAGCAGACAGCATAGGCTGTCTGTGCAGACAGTACAGGCTGTCTACAATATTCAGACACACTCAAACACATTCACACACACCCAAACATATTCAGACACACCCAAACACATTCCGACACACCCAAACACATTCCGACACACCCAAACACATTCCGACACACCCAAACACATTCCGACACACCCAAACACATTCCGACACACCCAAACACATTCCGACACACCCAAACACATTCCGACACACCCAAACATATTCCGACACACCCAAACATATTCAGACACACCCAAACACATTCACACTTACCCAAACACATTTCGACACACCCAAAACACATTCCGACACACCCAAACGCATTCAGACACACCCAAACGCATTCAGACACACACCCAAACACATTCAGACACCCAAACACATTCAGACACCCAAACACATTCAGACACACACCCAAACACATTCAGACACACAAACACATTCAGACACACACCCAAACACATTCACACACACCCAAACGCATTCACACACACCCAAACACATTCACACACACCCAAACACATTCACACACACACCCAAACACATTCACACACACACCCAAACACATTCACACACACCCAAACACATTCACACACACACCCAAACACATTCACACACACACCCAAACATTCACACTCACACAAACACATTCACACACACCCAAACACATTCACACACACACAAATACATTCAGACACACACCCAAGCGCATTCAGACACACATCCAAACACATTCACACACACACCCAAACACTTTCACAGACACGCAAATACATTCACACACAAACACATTCAGGTACACAAACACATTCAAACACACCCAAATACATCCAAACACATTCGGATGCCCACATATTAAAACACACCCACGCACATTAAAATCCACCTACACACTTTCAAACACACCTTAGGACATTCTAATGTATCCAAACATTAACGCACCCACACTCACATTTAGACACATCCAAAACATTCAAACACGCCCACACACATTCAGGCACACCTAAAGCATATTCAAACACACCCAAACTCATTAAAACGCTCAAAATCATTCAAACGCGTCCAAACTCATTAATAGCGCCTAAAAACTTTCAAAACACACCCAGACACATTGAAATGACCTGATTTCAAGAATTCCTGCAATTTTTAGGGGAGGGTAGGGTGCCGGGGGGGGGGTTGAGGTTACAAAATGCCCACAAAAAATGATAATCAACTTCTGTTCCCGATAATTGTTTTTTGAAGGTTTTCTGGTCTACCATTAACACATTTCTTGCACCGTGACCGAAGTGCTTCAAGAGATGGAGTCTCTGGTTAAAAATTTTTCCCTTCTCACATAACATAAGAACATAAGAATGGAGGAACACTGCAGAAGGCCTACTGGCCCATGCGAGGCAGGTTCTTAAGCTACCCAAGAAATAACTCCCGTACCCAATGACACCAATCAAACCCAGCCCCTCCCACTCATATGTTTGTCTAGTCTCTTCTTAAAGCTACCCAAGGTCCTAGCCTCTATCACCTCACTGGGAAGACTGTTCCACGCATCTACAACTCTGTTAGAAAACCAGTACTTACCTATGTCCTTTCTAAATCTAAATTTATCCAACTTAAATCCATTATTTCTGGTTCTTACCTGGTTCGACACCCTCAGTGCTTTATTAATATCTCTCTTGTTCATGCCCGTCATCCACTTATACACTTCAATGATATCTCCTCTCATTCTACGCCTCTCCAGAGAGTGGAGATTTAAGGCTTTGAGTCTATCTTCATACGGGAGGTTCCTTACACAGTAAATCATTTTAGTCATTCTTCTCTGTATGTTCTCTAATGAGTCTATATCCATCCTGTAGTAAGGGGACCAAAACTGAGCAGCATAATCTAAATGAGGCCTCACTAGTGATGCATAGAGCTGTAAAATAACTTTTGGACTTCTGTTACTTATACTTCTTGAGATAAATCCAAGTAATCTGTTGGCCTTGTTGCGCACACTAAGGCACTGCTGTCTTGGCTTTAGATTTCTGCTTACCATGACTCCCAAGTCTTTTTCACATTCTGTATGATCAAGCTCTGCTTCACCTAGATTATAGCTTCGAGGGTTATTTTCATTACCAAGGGCAAGTACATTACACTTATCCACATTAAACTTCATCTGCCATTTTTCAGACCAAGACATTTTTCAGACCATGACATTTTTCAGATATCCTCCTCAGAGTGAATTATACGGATTATCTTTGTATCATCAGCAAACTTACTCATGTCACTCGTAATCCCTTC
Organism: Cherax quadricarinatus; assembly: GCF_038502225.1. NCBI lineage: Eukaryota > Metazoa > Arthropoda > Malacostraca > Decapoda > Parastacidae > Cherax > Cherax quadricarinatus. The sequence goes on from NW_027195252.1 coordinate 187,695, forward strand.
ATCAAGGTCATTAATGTAAATTATGAACAAGAGAGGGCCTAAAACTGATCCTTGTGGAACGCCACTAGTGACTAATCCCCATTCAGATTTCACTCCATTAATGGTAACTCTCTGCTTTCTATTGGTAAGCCATGCCTCTACCCATGCTAGAACTTTACCTCCTATACCATGAGCTGCCACTTTTCTTAAGAGTCTCTTGTGAGGTACTCTATCGAAGGCTTTACTAAAATCCAAATAAACAATAACATATTCCTTATCACTGTCAACTGCCTCAAATGTTCTATTGAGGAACGTCAGTAAGTTTGTCAGGCAGGAACGACCTTTCGTGAATCCATGCTGAGATTCATTTATCAAGTTATGCTCTTCAAGGTGACTTCTAATTATGTCAGCTATAATTGATTCTAATAACTTGCCCACTATAGATGTCAGGCTTATTGGACGGTAATTTGAAGGAACGGACTTATCCCCTGATTTAAATATAGGAACCACATTAGCCATCCTCCACAACTCTGGCACAACACCGGTAAGGATGGACGCATTAAACACACTCGTTAATGGCTCACTAAGCTCCATCTTGCATTCCTTAAGTACCCTGGAAAACAGCTCATCGGGCCTCGGGGACCTATTTTGCTTCAGTTTGTCTACCTGTTTAATAACCATGTCCCTCGTGACAGTAATATTAATTTAAATTCATCAGGGACTAAATAATTGTTAATTACTGGAATCTCATTTACATCTTCCTGTGTAAAAACTGACAAAAAATAGTCATTAAATAAGGAACACATTTCCAGTTCGTTATCCGTCAGCTGTCCATTCCCAATTTTCAGAGGTCCTACTTTTTCCTTCACCTTCGTCCTATACACTTGAAAGAACCCCTCTGGATTAGTCTTTGATTCATTAGCAACTCTAATTTCATAGTCACGTTTAGCCTTTCTAATCCCCCTTTTCACTTCTCTTTTAAGCTGAACATATTGGTCAGTAAGGGTAACCTCTCCTCTTCTGATGCGCCTATAAATTCACCTTTTCTCCCCTAATAGATGCTTTAGCCTACTGTTAACCCATTTGGGATTGTTATTAGACCAAATTTCTCTCTGGGGATTGTATATACTCTGGGCACGGTGTACATTATTAAGAAAAAATCATAAAAGCAGATCCCTTCATAATCATAAGTATGATCATCGTCAATAAAATCATTAGCTAGATAACCCCAATCAAGATTAGACAGGCGTTCCGTAAGTCCATTATAATTGGCAGAACGGAAATCAAGGATTTTTACTGCATTATCATTATTCTTGCATTCCCAGTTAATGCTAAAAGTGATGGATTTGTGATCACTTGCGCCAAGCTCTTCAGTGATCTCCAGATTATTTACGAGTGTTTCCTTATTTGACAAGACTAGGTCTAGCAAATTATTACCCCTGGTAGGCTCTGTTACGCACTGCTTCAGAAAACAGTCCTGAACTGTTTCCATAAAGTCACTAGACTCTAGATTACCTGTCAAAGAATTCCAGTCAATTTGACTAAAGTTAAAGTCCCCTACTATCACTATGTTATTGTGTCTAGAAGCCCTAATAATTTCGTCCCAAAGAAGTCTCCCTCTATCGTGATCCAAGCCAGGAGGTCGGTATATTACACCTAGAATTAGGTGTAAGCGAAGAAGTCCCAACGTGTCGGTTCTGTGAACCATTCATCTACAATCCTGTCAGACACTGCAACTTCTTGGGATCTTAATACTTGGGATTTCTTCGCTTGCCTAACCCTTGGGCACGACCTACTTCCACATTGGGCAAATGTGACACCACCTACGTCTGCTGCACCTCTCCTGCCTACGGTTTATAAGCTGCTTCTTCGCTCATATGCCGTATTCTATTCAAGATTGACGGACTGACCACATCGACTCAAGGTTGAGGGACTGATTACCTCATTCTCCTCCTGTTCTTCAAGTTTCTCCTGTGTATGGACTGATTAAGCCACTGTGTGGCGAAAGGTTTCCTTAATAAAGATACCTAAGAGTTGCACATGTGTCTAATTTATCACCGTTCATGATGTTGTCAAGCCGGCTAACAATGTCCTCCATCCCAGCCCCAGGAAAGCAAAACCTCTGTCTCCTACTCCTGTCCTGTTGATAAATTAGACACATGTGCAACTCTTGGGTATCTTTATTGAGGAAACGTTTCGCCACACAGTGGCGAAACGTTTCCTCTATAAAGATACCCAAGAGTTGCACATGTGTCTAATTTATCAACATGTCGGTTCTCTGAACCATTCATCTACAAATACTCCTGTCCTTCAAGCAGAACGCCCTATCCATGTATCTAACCTGGCTATCCCCAACAACAACAATATTCTTACCTTCCTTGGTGTCGTTCGTCGTGACGTTCCCACATTCGTCGGGTAGCACGGAGAATGCATTAGATGTTTCCACAGAAGTCTCTTTCTTCTTCAGCGTTTCTGTCTTTCCATTCTTCTTGATCGTCATCTTCGTTCCATGCTGTCCAACCACTGACCACGTTCCCTTCTTGACCTGAGGACTCAAAACAGGAGGACTACTACGAATCCTCTTGTTTTCCTCAGTCAATCGCCGTATCTCCATCTTCGCTACTCTCAATTCTTCCTTAAGCTGCTGGTAAAGTTGCTCGACGGAGGGCATCTTGGTTCAGTCCACGGAGAGCACACAAGACACTTCTTCACAGAGTTAAGTACAGGTCACCACTTTCTTTTAAATTCTAACAAGTCGAAAGTTAACCTCTATCTCATTTGAATTATTTCATATCTCCCTTCTTCTCTAACTATTTTTTTTCAAAAGTCCGATTTCCTCACGTTGCAGACTAGATCCAGTCGTGCCGGTTCATCCCCTCTGCTCCCATCTTATTGCTTTCTTTAATGTTTATGAATAACACACATGTACAACACATGAACATCTTTATTGCTAACAAAGGTATTAAAGTATTGCAGATATCATTTTCATCAACCTGTCGGTACTGTGTATCATAACATTTACCTGATGCCTCAGTAAAATCTCCATTGTAATTTCTATCAATTTCGCTCTACATGTTTCCGATCCTCAATATGGATTTCAGTTTTCCCAGCCTATCCTTTTTTATTTGAAATCCCATACTTTATAGTAGGGGAAACCGGTCATTCAATTAAGAAAGTCTTTATTCCCAGGACCCTCCAGCACTGGGTGATAATGTGCCTTAACCACTCGGTATTAACAGGAAAAATATAATTAATAAATCTTGTTCCAAAGAATTTTGTGTACAGATTTCTCAGTATAAGTGGAAAGGAATGTCTCAGATTTTCCACGTTTCGGTGAGGTGGAGCCATCGAAAGAAACGAATTTGAAACTTTAAATGCGTAATGTAGTCCACTTTTCAGAAAGTGTAAGAAACACTAGTTTTCTGAAGAGGAAAATTAATGGACCTAGTAAACTGGGCTGTTATATTACAGGTGTCCACGGCTTAACAGGCCATGATACTGTATCTGCCTTGGAAAATGAATGAAGTTTACATAGTAAGCTTGGAAGTCCTGTTGTGTTCCCTAGTCACATAGGCTTTGTCTTATATAGCAATCAAGTTCGACGTGAACAGACTATTTTCAAACTCCCTGAACGTTATAAAGTTGTCTTCTAGGACAAGACCAGCAACCAGGACTCTGTCAACGAAGCACTGAGATGTTTCAGACTACGGAACAATACTCTTCTCCAGACTGAGGGACTGACCACCTCAAAACTTCAAGGGTGATGGACTTTTTACATCGTCTTCAAGTCTCTTCTGCTTCTATCAACTTTTCTGTACTCGACTGAAGAAGCCTACTGTGTAGGCGAAACGTTTCGTAATAAAGATACCTAACTATTGCATATGTGTCTTACCTAACACATAAGAACATAAGAAAAGAGGAACACTGCAGCAGGCCTGTTGGCCCATACTAGGCAGGTCCTTTACAATTCATCCCACTAACAAAACATTTGCCCAACCCAATTTTCAATGCTACCCAAGAAATAAGCTCTGGAATGAAAGTCCCACTCAAATCCAACCCTTCCCACTCATGTACTTATCCAACCTAAATTTGAAACTACCCGAAGTCCTAGCCTCAATAACCCAACTAGGTAGACTGTTCCACTCATCAACTACCCTATTTCCAAACCAATACTTTCCTATGTCCTTTCTAAATCTAAACTTATCCAATTTAAATCCATTACTGCGGATTCTCTCTTGGAGAGATATCCTCAAGACCTTGTTAATATCCCCTTTATTAATAACCATCTTCCACTTATACACTTCTATCAGGTCTCCCCTCATTCTTCGTCTAACAAGTGAATGTAACTTAAGAGTCTTCAATCTTTCTTCATAAGGAAGATTTCTAATGCTATGTATTAATTTAGTCATCCTACGCTGAATGTTTTCTAACGAATTTATGTCCATTCTGTAATATGGAGACCAGAACTGAGCTGCATAATCTAGGTGAGGCCTTACTAATGATGTATAAAGCTGCAGTATGACCTCTGGACTTCTGTTGCTTACACTTCTTGATATAAATCCCAGTAATCTATTTGCCTTATTACGTACACTCAGGCATTGCTGTCTTGGTTTAAGGTTGCTGCTTACCATAACCCCCAAGTCCTTTTCGCAATCTGTATGGCTAAGTTCTACATTATTTAACTTATAAGTGCTAGGGTTATGGACACTCCCGAGCTTCAGAACCTTGCATTTATCTACATTGAACTGCATCTGCCACTTTTCTGACCAAGAATAGAGTTTGTCTAAATCCTCCTGAAGTTCCCTAACATCTACGTTTGAATCAATTATCCTACCTATCTTTGTGTCATCGGCGAATTTGCTCATATCACTAGTAATTCCTTCATCAAGATCATTGATATATATTATAAACAACAACGGGCCCAAGACTGATCCCTGTGGAACGCCACTTGTTACTGAACCCCACTCGGATTTAACCCCATTTATGGACACACTCTGCTTTCTTGGTACAGAAAACGCCTTAGACAACCCTTTCAAGTGAAAACTGTTGGATCTGAGAGGGACCTGACCTCTCAGTGGCTACATTCTCACTACTACTACTACTAGTATTATGCACCTCTCCTTCCGACAGTATTTAAGTCTCCGCACTGTCGCTTGATCTTCAGATAGTTCCTGACTATGGAACTGAACTTCTCCAGGCCGAGGGACTGACAACCTCAAATTCTACGACTTCAAGGGTGATGGACTGATTACATCGTCTTCACATCTCTACTGTTCCTGCCTACTTTCTGTATTCGACTGAAGAAGCCTACTGTGTAGGCGAAACGTTTCGGAATAAAGTTGCCTAACTGTTGCCTATGTGTCTTACCTACCAACTCTCTGCTTCCTGTCTGTGAGCCATGATTCGATCCACGAGAGCACCCTTCCCCCAATGCCATGAGCTGCCACTTTCTTTAACAGTCTTTGGTGCGGAACTCTATCAAATGCCTTACTAAAATCTAAGTAAATGATATCAAATTCTTTATCGTGGTCAACAGCCTCAAAAGCTTTACTGAAGAAAGTTAATAAATTAGTTAGACAAGACCGGGCTCTTGTGAATCCATGCTGAGTATCATTAATCAAGCTATGCTTATCGAGATGGCTTCTTATAATCTCAGCTATAATTGACTCTAGTAATTTGCCTACAATTGAGGTCAGGCTTATTGGGCGGTAATTTGACGGTAACGACTTGTCCCCTGTTTTAAAAATAGGAATTACATTAGCCATCTTCCACATATCAGACACTACACCTGTTTGAAGAGATAAATTAAAAATATTAGTTAATGGTTCACAGAGTTCCATTTTGCATTCCTTAAGAACCCTTGAAAAAACCTCATCAGGACCTGGTGACTTATTTTGCTTCAGTCGGTCTATCTGCTTCACAACCACTTCACTAGTGACTGTGATGTTATATAATTTATCTTCTTCTGGCCCACTGTAAAAATTAATTACTGGAATATTGTTAGTGTCTTAATGTGTAAAAACCGAGAGAAAATAATTATTTAAAATCGAGCACATTTCATTCTCTTTGTCAGTAAGATGCCCATAGTTATTTCTAAGGGGACCTATCTTATCTCTGACTTTTGTTGTATATACCTGGAAAAAACTTTTTGGGTTAGTTTTAGACTCCTCAGCAACTTTAATTTCATAGTCCCTTTTAGCTTTTCTTATCCCCTTTTTAATGTCCCTCTTAATGTCAATATACTGATTCATAAGATGACCCTCACCTCTTTTGATACGTAAAGTAAAAGGACACAAGTGCAACTAATGTGACATTTATTGTGGCAACGTTTCGCTCTCCAGGAGCTTTATCAAACCATTACAAACAATACATGGACACAGAGGGTATATAAAGGCTCTGAGTGAGGTGCAATACTAGTGAGGTACTATTTCGATGTTCACTAGTGGTAGTAGTAGTAGTAGTAGTAGAAACAAAAATAATACAATATGGAAGAGCAAATAATGCTCTTCCATATTGTATTATTTTTGATACTACTACTACTACTACCACTAGTGAACATCGAAATGGTACCTCACTAGTATTGCACCTCACTCAGAGCCTTTATATATCCTCTGTGTCCATGTATTGTTTGTAATGGCTTGATAAAGCTCCTGGAGAGCGAAACGTTGCCACAATAGATGTCACATTAGTTGCACTTGTGTCCTTTTACTTTACATATTGTCGGTAATTCTACCAACTTTATTACACTCTTTTGAAACGCCTATAATTTTTTTTCTTATGCCCTAGTAGATATTTCAGCCTATTATTCATCCATTTTGGGTCATTTCTATTTGATCTAATTTCTTTATAAGGGATAAACGTTCTTTGAGCAGCATGTATAGTGTTCAGAAAACTGTCATATTGATAGCTCTCTTCGTTACCCCAGTCAACAGATTGTAATAAAGTTGGTAGAATTACCGACAATATGTAAAGTAAAAGGACACAAGTGCAACTAATGTGACATTTATTGTGGCAACGTTTCGCTCTCCAGGAGCTTTATCAAGCCATTACGGCTTGATAAAGTGTAATGGCTTGATAAAGCTCCTGGAGAGCGAAACGTTGCCACAATAAATGTCACATTAGTTGCACTTGTGTCCTTTTACTTTACAGTCAACAGATGATAAGTGTTCTCTAAGCCCATCGTAATCTGCTAAGCGAAAATCTGGGACTGTTACTGAGTTATCGCTACTATCATACTTCCATTCAATGCTAAATGTAATTGATTTGTGGTCGCTAGCACCCAGTTCCTCTGAAACTTCTAAATTATTAACAAGGGATTCATTGTTTGCCAGAACTAAGTCAAGCAGGTTATTTCCCCTTGTAGGTTCTGTCACAAACTGCTTCAAAAAACAATCCTGAACTACTTCTAAGAAGTCGTATGATTCTAAATTCCCAGTCAAGAAATTCCAATCAATATGACTAAAGTTAAAATCTCCTAGAATTACTACATTATCGTGCCTTGTGGCCCTAACAATTTCCTCCCACAGTAGTCTCCCCTGGTCCCTATCTAACTTTGGGGGACGGTATATCACACCTAAAATTAATTTTACATGCCCCTCTGAAAATTCTATCCAAACAGACTCTGTATGTGTTACTTCAGACTTAATACCCGTTTTTATGCATCAGTTCAAGCGATCTCGGACATACAATGCCACCCCACCTCCCTTCCCGACACTTCTATCTACTTGGAACAATTTAAAACCCTGAATGTGACATTCTGCAGGCATGTCCCGACCTTTTGAATTAAACCACGTCTCGGTTATGGCAAATACATCAATGTTACCTGCACTAGCAACTAGTCTCAACTCGTCCATCTTATTCCTAGCACTGCGACTATTTGTGTAATAAATATTTAAAGACCCTCCTCTCTCTTTACCCTTCCTGCTCCTTTCTGTTATTCCACTAAACCTATTACTGTCCTTGTCAGTTAGTGCCACTGGCTTTCCAATATCCACCTCATTTTGCCTATTACTAGTTCTCCTAGTACTCATATTACTACACTGCGACTTCACAAGTATTGGTTTGGAAATAGAGTAGTTGATGAGTGGAACAGTCTACCTAGTTGGGTTATTGAGGCTAGGACTTTAGGTAGTTTCAAATTTAGGTTGGATAAATATACGAGTGAGAGGGGTTGGATTTGAGTTGGACTTGCAAATGAGTAGATAGAGTTATCAGACCTTATTTCTTGGGTAGCATTGAAAATTGGGTTGGGCAAATGTTTTGTTAGTGGGATGTATTGTAAAGGACTTGCCGAGTATGGGCCAACAGGCCTGCTGCAGTGATCCTCCTTTCTTATGTTCTTATGTTCTATCAGAAATGCACATGGATCGACGACATCTCACCTACGCAGAGCAGTGCGTAGTTTGCACACTCAAAACTAGCTGTCCAGATGGCTGAGATATGAACCGCCAGTAACATAACCCTAATGAACTCTGTCTCCTGAGGGACCAAGCTAAATTTAGGACAAGGTCAGCAAATTTTGGCTCGTTTAGTGAACCATTCAACAAGCCAAAATTTGCTGACCTTGTAAATGTGAGAAGGCCCAGTACACATAAATGAGTTGTATATATATCTGATAAAAGCAACGAGAAACAATTTGCATGAACATGTAGTTCCTGCAACCAGATTTCATTGACGTCATGGCTGTTATGTGCTATTTAACTGTTTTACTTATCATAAACTAGTGTAATATCTTGAGAACAACTAAATATATACTCAGAATTAAAGTGTTTTTAAGCTTTAAATACATGGGTGATTAATCTTCTTGTTACTTAAATATCCTACATATTCTTTAAATATTTGCGTTGTCAAATTATACCAACTAAAACTTCCTAGATATCAAATTTTATGATCTATAGTAAAATATTTAATTGTATATCACAAGATACTCCAGAAAATTTGAAGATCGTATCCAGAATGCCTCCTTTTTTTTTTTTTTTTTTTGATAGTGCTTGACTATAGGGAGTGAGTGATGGCGAATGTGTTTTTCTTTAGGTCACTCTGCCATGGTAACACTGTTAATATGTTAAAAAATATTTCTTCTTCTGTTTACCCCATTATTCCTATTGGTTATTACCTCTCAAACTTCTCTCCACATCCACCTTCACTCAGTGCTTGTCACCACTGCTTTCATCTCGCCTTAACCTCCTTACCATCTCTCTTTATTGCTTCCTCCTTAATTACGTCTTTACTCTTCTTCTTCAACCTTCCTCCCTAATCCCAGTCCTTGCCAATTCTCACAATCTTTTACAACCAACAACTACAAAATAAAACTTATTTTCTCCTTAAGTTCGCATTAGGGTCACTCACCCCCGGGATTCCATTAACCTCTGTTTTCCAGCAAATACACTTAGCGATTAACTACCCCATAAAACCCACTCCAGCCTTCCTTAAATGGCAAGTCAAATTCTCGAATTATATATATATATATATATATATATATATATATATATATATATATATATATATATATATATGTATATGTATATATGTGTGTGTGTGTGTGTGTGTACTCACCTAGTTGTACTCACCTAGTTGAGGTTGCGGGGGTCGAGTCCGAGCTCCTGGCCCCGCCTCTTCACTGATCGCTACTAGGTCACTCTCCCTGAGCCGTGAGCTTTATCATACCTCTGCTTAAAGCTATGTATGGATCCTGCCTCCACTACATCGCTTCCCAAACTATTCCACTTACTGACTACTCTGTGTCTGAAGAAATACTTCCTAACATCCCTGTGATTCATCTGTGTCTTCAGCTTCCAACTGTGTCCCGTTGTTACTGTGTCCAATCTCTGGAACATCCTGTCTTTGTCCACCTTGTCAATTCCTCTCAGTATTTTGTATGTCGTTATCATGTCCCCCCTATCTCTCCTGTCCTCCAGTGTCGTCAGGTTGATTTCCCTTAACCTCTCCTCGTAGGACATACCTCTTAGCTCTGGGACTAGTCTTGTTGCAAACCTTTGCACTTTCTCTAGTTTCTTTACGTGCTTGGCTAGGTGTGGGTTCCAAACTGGTGCCGCATACTCCAATATGGGCCTAACGTATACGGTGTACAGGGTCCTGAACGATTCCTTATTAAGATGTCGGAATGCTGTTCTGAGGTTTGCTAGGCGCCCATATGCTGCAGCAGTTATTTGGTTCATGTGCGCTTCAGGAGATGTGCCTGGTGTTATACTCACCCCAAGATCTTTTTCCTTGAGTGAGGTTTGTAGTCTCTGACCCCCTAGACTGTACTCCGTCTGCGGGCTTCTTTGCCCTTCCCCAATCTTCATGACTTTGCACTTGGTGGGATTGAACTCCAGGAGCCAATTGCTGGACCAGGTCTGCAGCCTGTCCAGATCCCTTTGTAGTTCTGCCTGGTCTTCGATCGAGTGTATTCTTCTCATCAACTTCACGTCATCTGCAAACAGGGACACCTCAGAGTCTATTCCTTCCGTCATGTCGTTCACAAATACCAGAAACAGCACTGGTCCTAGGACTGACCCCTGCGGGACCCCGCTGGTCACAGGTGCCCACTCTGACACCTCGCCACGTACCATGACTCGCTGCTGTCTTCCTGACAAGTATTCCCTGATCCATTGTAGTGCCTTCCCTGTTATCCCTGCTTGGTCCTCCAGTTTTTGCACCAATCTCTTGTGTGGAACTGTGTCAAACGCCTTCTTGCAGTCCAAGAAAATGCAATCCACCCACCCCCTCTCTCTCTTGTCTTACTGCTGTCACCATGTCATAGAACTCCAGTAGGTTTGTGACACAGGATTTCCCGTCCCTGAAACCATGCTGGCTGCTGTTGATGAGATCATTCCTTTCTAGGTGTTCCACCACTCTTCTCCTGTGTGTGTGTGTGTGTGTGTGTGTGTGTGTGTGTGTGTGTGTGTGTGTGTGTGTGTGTGTGTGTGTGTGTGTCGTCCCGAATATGCAAAACTGGTCTATTAGCAAGAACGCATTTAAAATAAAGTCTTTTCTAAAATTTTCTCTTATACGTTTAAAGATATATGTTTTTCATTAATATTGATGTAAAAAAAATTAATTTTGCACCAAAAGAATCTTAGAAAACTTGCCTAACCTTATTATAACAAGAACAATTTATTTTAGCCTAACCCAACTAAATATATTTTAGATTTGTTTACAATAATTTAATGCTAAACAAACACAGTGAAATATATTTTTTTCGTTAGGTTCAGAATGATTTTGGCGAATTTATTGCATACACAAATTTTCGCTTGTCCTATATGGCAAGATGAACGTTGCTATTTAAGCCAAGACCGCAAGTTCTGCCTATTCGGTACGACACACACACACACACACACACACATATATATATATATATACACGCACATGTGCCGAATAGGCAAAAATTGGTCAGTTAGCCTGAACTCATTTAAAATTAAGTTCTTTCTACATTTATGCTAATGTAAAAATTAATAATTTTGTACCAAAAGAACCTTAGAAAACTTACCTAACCTTATTACAACAAGCGAGATTTAATTTAGCCTAGTTCAACTAAATATATTTTAGATAAGCTTACAAAAATTTAATAATAAACACAATGAAATATATTTTTTTCGTTAGGTTCAGAATGATTTGTGCGAAATTATTGCATACACAAATTTTCGCTTGCCTTATTCGGCAAGAAGAGCGTTGCTACTTAAGCCAAAATCACAAGTTTTACCTATTCGACAAGACAGACAGACACACACACACACACACACACACACACACACACACACACACACACACACACACACACACACACACACACACACACACACACACACACACATATATATATATATATATATATATATATATATATATATATATATATATATATATATATATATATATATATAAATTTGGTTACCTAAGGAATAAAAGGACTCATTGGACAAATTTTGGGTTTTCTCTATGTTCGTTTGAATGTTTTCGTCTCTTCCCATCCCATTTTCTTTATCGATATGTTATTATTATTTAGTTTTGTAAAATACTTATGATTACATGGAAATATTCATATATATGTCTTCACTTGCTTTAAAAACACCCTGTCTGTCTCCTCGGAGATAAGCATGTGCATAGGAGTCAACAGGTATTACATCTCTGAACCGCAGTACTAAGGTACCTGAACAAATAATTGGCTCTGAGATCTTCGTCCAGACTTTTGAGTCTCTCTGATGACTGCTACACCATCTTCTGCTTCATTGTATTAAGTTAAAGATGCGTGTCAGCCAGTGTCGATGCATATGCGTCGTCAGATACCATCATCTTGCCAATTGAGCAGTCCAGTATGGTGCTTAAATCTGGATGCTTTAGGCTACCATTATATGTGGATTGTTAGAGGCTACCTTTATGATGGTTATTAGCCACTTCACGTCTTGCAATCTTTCTCTCTGATCTAGGATTCAGAAGATAATGGTGAGATAATGGTATCCAAGTTAATCTGCTGATGCACTGCCACAGGGGCAAATAGTTGAAACCGCACACAAAAATGAACGGTTTTGCAATAGAAGTGTGTTTAAAAAGGAATTATTTAGTCAATAAAAAAACCTCGGCATGGAGAGCTCACACGACTGGGTGGTGAGCTCTCCTCTTATTCGAATCTTCCTTCAGCATGTCCCAGCAGCACGTCCTCTTCTGAGAGAAAAATTAGCACTATGAAAGAATAGTAATAAAATTCTTCAAGTACATTCTGCCAGTTTAGATTAAGAAGGTGATTAAGGGCAACCACACGCACGCACGCACGCACGCACGCACACACACACACACACACACACACACACACACACACACACACACACACACACACAAGGACCAGAAATGTAGAGGGCTATGATGATGGTGGTGGTACTGAAAAAACCTCATGCGTAAACAAGTTAGGGACACTGCCAGAGAGAGAGAGAGGAGAGGATGAACCAGCAAAGCTGGACCTCATATTCACCTTGAGTAGTTCAGGCATTGGGGACATCTTTTGAAAGGCTTCTTGGAGCTAGTGACCACGTGGTTCTGAAAAACGAATACTTTATAGAGTTTAAAGTGGAGAGTGAAGCAGCAAGAGTTGGAGGGAAGAAGCCAAACTACAGAAAAGGGGACTACACAGGAATGAGGATTTTTTGCAAGAGGCACAGTGGGAAAGAGAACTGGTGGGAAAAACAGTAAATGAAATGATGGAATATGTGACCACAAAATGCAAGGAGGCAGAGGAGAGAGGTTCATACCCAAGTGCAACAGAAACAATGGGATAACCAGAACGAGCCTTTGGTTCACAAAAGGTGTAGAGGCCAAAACTAAGTGTGCTAGAGAATGGAAAATGTAAAGAAGACAAAGGACCCACGAAAATGATGAGATTAGCAAAAAAGCCAGAAACGAATATGCAGAGAATAGGAGAGATGTCCAGCGGCAATACGAGAATAACATAGCCTCGAAAGTCAAATCTGACCCAAAACAGTTGTACAGCCACATCAGGAGGAAAACAACAGTCAGGGAGATCACAATACACGATAAAGAAATATGTGAAGAGTTCAACACGAGATTTAAGGAAATATTTTAAGTGGAGACAGGACTCCAGCAAACCGGAATGATAGGCTACACGAACGAGTACTGGACACACTACACAACCGAGGAGGTGGTGAAGAGGCTGCTGAGTGAACTAGATACCTGAAAGGCAGTGGGACCGGACATCTCTCCGTGGGTCCTGAGAGAGGGAGCAGTGTTTTAAAAATTGAGGTTGGAGAGTTGAAGGAGGAGGTCTTGCTTCTCCAGGAGGAGATTAGGAGGCTGAAGGTCCACCTCAATGGGTCTAGGAGAGAGTGTGAGGTGGCTGGAGTTGTGGGGAATGAGGCTTCTAGCAGTGAGGTGCAGTCTGTCTCTCGCTGTGAGGAGGCTGTAGTTGGGGAGTTAGCAACAGCTAATAGCAGTGAGGTGCAGCCCAGCACCTGCTACAAGTGGCGAGTGGTTCACAGTAATGGGAGGCGCATCAGAGTAAGGAAAGTTAAGAGTGAAGATCTGAAGGTAGGAAATCGCTTCTCTGTTCTTCAGGATGAATGTACTTCAGTGGCCAGTGAAGGTAAGGGTACTACTGCCCCTGCTAATGGAGGTAAGCGCATTCTTGTGGTTGGTGACTATCAGGTAAGATATATTGACCGTGCTTTTTGTAATAGGAATAAGAAGATGAGAGATAGAGTGTGCTTCCCTGGAGCTGGTGTTGGGGACATTGTCAACAGGCTGGATAATATCATGTCAGGTAATGGGAACAAGCCCATTATCTGTCTCAGTGCTGGTGGAAATGATATTGGGAAGGGTAGGAGAGAAGAGCTGCTAGATAAGTACAGGTCAGCTATAGATTTCATTAAGTCTAAGGGAGGGATCCCAATCATATGTAGCATCTTGCCTAGAAGGGGAGTAGGAAATGAATGGTTGTCTAGGGCAATTGGTGTAAATTGCTGGCTAGACAGATACTGTAAGGTACTTGCAATCCCATTCATTGACAACTGGAACAGCTTTTATGGCAAACATGATATGTATGCAAGGGATGGGGTACATCTCTCTGGGGCTGGGGTGGTAGCACTTGCAGACTCGATTGAGAAGGCCATTGGTGAAATGCCTATGATTTTAAACTGATGGAAGATAGAGGTATGGGTGTGTGTGGGAAACAAGCAGGTTGCAACGCTAGGGTTGGAAACAGTAAATGTATAAAAGGCATTCAGCATGAAGTTATAAATAAAAACAATAGATCAGGTCAGCAAACAAAGGGGGACAGCAGAGGGCAGCAAGGGACTAGCTCCCTTAAGGTTTACTATACTAATAGCAGGAGTGTAAGAAATAAGATAGATGAGCTAAGATTAATTGCAAGTGCAGGAAACATAGATATTATTGCTATAACTGAGACCTGGTTCAATCTGAAAGATAGAGAGATGCCCTCTGAATGTCACATACAAGGCTATAAATTATTCCACACTGACAGGGTCAACAGGAAAGGTGGTGGAGTAGCGATGTATGTCAGAGACAATTTAAATTGTTGTGTTAGACAAGATATTAAATTAGAAGCGTCAGCCACTGAATCTGTTTGGTTACAGCTTCTCGAGGGCCGAGAAAAACTAATTTTGGGTGTGATTTACAGGGCCCCAAATCTTGATAGGGAGTGCAGTAAACTTCTATGGGACGAAATTCGTAAGGCATCTACATACGAAAATGTTGTGCTAATGGGAGATTTCAACTATAGACAGATTGACTGGAGCAATTTGACAGGAAATTTAGAGTCAGGTGACTTTCTTGATACGATCCAGGATTGTTTTTTAAAACAGTTTGTGACAGAGCCAACTAGGGGAAATAACCTCCTTGACTTGGTTCTTGCCAGTAGGGAAACACTAATTAATAATCTTGAGGTTAATGACGAGCTTGGGGAAAGTGATCACAAATCACTCAGCTTTAATATATCATGGAATTCCCCTAATAATAGCAATCAAGTCTCTGTCCCTGACTTCCGCTTGGCTGATTTCATAGGACTGAAAAATTACTTAGGTGGGCTGAACTGGAATGACCTGACTAAGGGTCAGGTAGGTGGTGATGGTTGCCGATATGACGCTTTCCAGGGCATAGTTCTAGCTGCTCAGTCAAATTATGTTCCAAATAGGGAAATCAGATCAAACAAAAATGATCCTAAATGGATGAACAATAGATTAAAATATCTAATTGGTCAAAAGAGAGGCGTATATAGGCAAATCAAAAGAGGGGAGGGGCAATTAAGAAATCGATATATTCAGTTAAAGAGAGAAATAAAAAAAAGGAATTAGAAAAGCAAAAAGAGATTATGAGGTTAAAGTTGCAAGAGATTCGAAGACTAACCCAAAAGGATTCTTTCAGGTATACAGAAGTAAAATCAGGGACAAGATAGGCCCACTTAAAAGTTCCTCGGGTCAGCTCACTGATAGTGATAAGGAAATGTGTAGAAGTTTTAACACATACTTCCTCTCAGTTTTTACACAGGAGGATACCAGCGATATTCCAGAAATGATAAATTATGTGGAACAGGACGATAAACTGTGCACGATTAGAGTCACAAGTGACATGGTCCTTAGGCAAATAGATAAATTAAAACTTAACAAATCCCCAGGCCCTGATGAACTGTATGCAAGGGTTCTAAAGGAATGTAAAGAGGAGCTTAGCAAACCTTTGGCTAATCTTTTCAACATATCACTACAAACTGGCATGGTGCCAGATAAGTGGAAAATGGCAAATGTGATACCTATTTTCAAAGCAGGTGACAGGCCCTTAGCTTCGAACTATAGACCAATAAGCCTAACCTCCATAGTGGGAAAATTTATGGAATCAATAATTGCCGAGGCAGTTCGTAGCCACCTTGAAAAGCATAAATTAATCAACGAATCTCAGCATGGTTTTACAAAGGGGCGTTCCTGCCTTACGAATTTATTAACTTTTTTCACTAAGGTATTTGAGGAGGTTGATCATGGTAATGAATATGATAGTGTATATGGACTTCAGTATGGCTTTTGACAAGGTCCCACATCAGAGACTATTGAGGAAAATTAAGGCACATGGAATAGGAGGAGAAATTTTTTCTTGGATAGAGGCATGGTTGACAAATAGGCAGCAGAGAGTTTGCATAAATGGGGAGAAATCAGAGTGGGGAAGCGTCACGAGCGGTGTTCCACAGGGGTCAGTGTTGGGCCCCCTGCTGTTCACAATATACATAAACGACATAGATGAGGGCATAAAGAGCGACATCAGCAAGTTTGCAGATGACAGCAAAATAGGCCGTCGAATTCATTCTGACGAGGACATTAGAGCACTCCAGGAAGATTTGAATAGACTGATGCAGTGGTCGGAGAGGTGGCAGATGCAGTTTAATATAGACAAATGCAAAGTTCTAAATGTTGGACAGGACAATAACCATGCCACATATAAACTAAATAATGTAGATCTTAATATTACGGATTGCGAAAAAGATTTAGGAGTTCTGGTTAGCAGTAATCTGAAACCAAGACAACAGTGCATAAGTGTTCGCAATAAAGCTAATAGAATCCTTGGCTTCATATCAAGAAGCATAAATAATAGGAGTCCTCAGGTTGTTCTTCAACTCTATACATCCTTGGTTAGGCCTCATTTAGATTATGCTGCACAGTTTTGGTCACCGTATTACAGAATGGATATAAATGCTCTGGAAAATGTACAAAGGAGGATGACAAAGTTGATCCCATGTATCAGAAACCTTCCCTATGAGGATAGACTATGGGCCCTGAATCTGCACTCTCTAGAAAGACGTAGAATTAGGGGGGATATGATTGAGGTGTATAAATGGAAGACAAGAATAAATAAAGGGGATGTAAATAGTGTGCTGAAAATATCTATCCTAGACAGGACTCGCAGCAATGGTTTTAAGTTGGAAAAATTCAGATTCAGGAAGGATATAGGAAAGTACTGGTTTGGTAATAGAGTTGTGGATGAGTGGAACAAACTCCCAAGTACAGTTATAGAGGCCAGAACGTTGTGTAGCTTTAAAAATAGGTTGGATAAATACATGAGTGGATGTGGGTGGGTGTGAGTTGGACCTGATAGCTTGTGCTACCAGGTCGGTTGCCGTGTTCCTCCCTTAAGTCAAGGTGACCTGACCTGACTAGTTTGGGTGCATTGGCTTAAGCTAGTAGGAGACTTGGACCTGCCTCGCATGGGCCAGTAGGCCTGCTGCAGTGTTCCTTCGTTCTTATGTTCTTAACTACCTGAGGTGTGGAAGGCAGTAAATGTAGGCCCAGTCTTTAAGAAAGGAGACAGACAGGTAGCATTAAACTACAGACCAGTGTCACTGACATATAGCAAAGTCATGGAGAAGCTTATCAGGAGAAGAATGGTGGAGCACCTAGAAAAGAATGAGCTTATACACAATAACCAGCACGGTTTCAGGGAGGGGAAACTCTGTGTCACAGACCTACTGGAGTTTTAGGACAAGGAGAATAAAGTAAGGCAGAAGAGAAAGGGGGTGGGTAGACTGCATTTTCTGGACTGTAAGAAGGTTTTTAACACAGTTGCGCACAAGAGATTAGGGCAAAAGCTAGAATAGCAGGCAGGAATAACAGGAGAGGCACGGTAATGGATCATAGAATACCTGACAGGAAGGTGTCAGAGTGGGTGCCTGTGACGAGCGGGTTTCCACAAGGGTCAATCCTAGGGCCGGTGCGGTTTCTGGTATATGTGAATGACATGACGGAAGGATAGGTTCAGAGGTGTCTCTGTCTGCAGACGATGTGAAGCTAATGCGCAGAATTTAAACGGAAGAGGATCAGGTAAGACTACAAAGGGATCTGGACAGGCCTGCAAGCCTGGTCCAACAGCTGCCTCCTGGAGTTTAACCCCACCAAATGCAAGTCATGAAGATTGGGGATGGTCAAAGAAAACCAGAGACAGATTGCAGGCTAGGGGGCCAAAAATTGCAAAATCTCACTCATGGAAAAGGATCTTGGGGTGAGTATATTTCTGAGCACATCTCCTGAG
This sequence comes from Cherax quadricarinatus, assembly GCF_038502225.1. NCBI lineage: Eukaryota > Metazoa > Arthropoda > Malacostraca > Decapoda > Parastacidae > Cherax > Cherax quadricarinatus. The sequence continues at coordinate 206,205 of NW_027195252.1, forward strand.
GCGCATTTAACCAAATAACTGCTGCAGCATATGGGCACCTGGCAAACATCAGAATAGCGTTTCGACACCTGAGTAAAGAATCATTTAAGACTCAGTATACCATGTACATCAGGCCCATATTGGAGTATGCAGCACCAGTATGGAACACCTGGTCAAGTACGTCAAAAAAATTAGAGAAAGTGCAAAGGACTGCAACAAGCCTAGTCTCGGAACTACGGGGTATGTCCTACGAGGAGAGGTTAATGGAAATCAACCTGACTACAATGGAGGACAGAGGGGATAAGGGAATACGATAACATATAAAATACTGAAAGGAACTGATAAGGTGGACGGGGATAGGATGTTTCAGAGATGGGACACAGGAACAAGGGAAGTATTTCTACACCCATTGAGTTATCTAGAAACTGAATATCTGGGAAGTGATGTAGTGGAGGCAGGTACAATATATAGCTTGAAGAAGAGGTTCATAAAGCTCATGGAGCAGGGAGAGTGACCTAGTAGCGACCAGCCAAGAGGCGGGGCCGGAAACTGTGAATCGACCCCTGCAATCACAAACAGGTGAGTAAAAATAAGTACACACACACACACACACACACACACAGACAGAAGGGACTCCAGAAAGACGGAGAGGTGGGGCACACCACCAAGTGCTGGACAAAGTGCACACAACCGAGGAAGAAGTGAAGAGGCTTCTGAGTGAGCTAGATACCTCAAAGGCAATGGGGCCAGATAACATCTCCCCATGGGTATTGAGAGAGGGAGCAGAGGCGCTATGTGTACCCCTAACAACAATATTCAATACATCTATCGAAACAGGGAGATTGCCTGAGGCATGGAAGACAGCAAATGTAGTCCCAATCTTTAAAAAAGGAGACAGACATGAAGCATTAAACTACAGACCAGTGTCACTGACATGTATAGTATGCAAAATCATGGAGAAGATTATCAGGAGAAGAGTGGTGGAACACCTAGAAAGGAACGATCTCATCAACAGCAGCCAACATGGTTTCAGGGACGGGAAATCCTGTGTCACAAACCTACTGGAGTTCTATGACATGGTGACAGCAGTAAGACAAGAGAGAGAGGGGTGGGTGGATTGCATTTTCTTGGACTGCAAGAAGGCGTTTGACACAGTTCCACACAAGAGATTGGTGCAAAAACTGGAGGACCAAGCAGGGATAACAGGGAAGGCACTACAATGGATCAGGGAATACTTGTCAGGAAGACAGCAGCGAGTCATGGTACGTGGCGAGGTGTCAGAGTGGGCACCTGTGACCAGCGGGGTCCCGCAGGGGTCAGTCCTAGGACCAGTGCTGTTTCTGGTATTTGTGAACGACATGACGGAAGGAATAGGCTCTGAGGTGTCCCTGTTTGCAGATGACGTGAAGTTGATGAGAATAATTCACTCGATCGAAGACCAGGCAGAACTACAAAGGGATCTGGACAGGCTGCAGACCTGGTCCAGCAATTGGCTCCTGGAGTTCAATCCCACCAAGTGCAAAGTCATGAAGATTGGGGAAGGGCAAAGAAGGCCGCAGACGGAGTACAGTCTAGGGGGTCAGAGACTACAAACCTCACTCAAGGAAAAAGATCTTGGGGTGAGTATAACACCAGGCACATCTCCTGAAGCGCACATGAACCAAATAACTGCTGCAGCATATGGGCGCCTAGCAAACCTCAGAACAGCATTCCGACATCTTAATAAGGAATCATTCAGGACCCTGTACACCGTGTACGTTAGGCCCATATTGGAGTATGCGGCACCAGTTTCGAACCCACACCTAGCCAAGCACGTGAAGAAACTAGAGAAAGTGCAAAGGTTTGCAACAAGACTAGTCCCAGAGCTAAGAGGTATGTCCTACGAGGAGAGGTTAAGGGAAATCAACCTGACGACACTGGAGGACAGGAGAGATAGGGGGACATGATAACGACATACAAAATACTGAGAGGAATTGACAAGGTGGACAAAGACAGGATGTTCCAGAGATTGGACACAGTAACAAGGGGACACAGTTGGAAGCTGAAGACACAGATGAATCACAGGGATGTTAGGAAGTATTTCTTCAACCACAGAGTAGTCAGTAAGTGGAATAGTTTGGGAAGCGATGTAGTGGAGGCAGGATCCATACATAGCTTTAAGCAGAGGTATGATAAAGCTCACGGCTCAGGGAGAGTGACCTAGTAGCGATCAGTGAAGAGGCGGGGCCAGGAGCTCGGACTCGACCCCCGCAACCTCAACTAGGTGAGTACAACTAGGTGAGTACACACACACACACACACACACACACACAAAACCATGGCGGACTGACGAAATGCGTGTATTTGGAGGAATGTTTCATTACAGGAAGAAACCTCCTCAGTGCCAGGAAGTGTTATTCTAGTCAGTGATCTTGACGATGAAGGACTCCTAGTTAATTGAATTAGAGCTGCCTTCCCCATCCTTGAATCAAACATGATTAAATCCCATTTCCCAAGCACTACATAACCCCTACGGTTTCAGAGTTTCCTCCACGAATATTTCTGTGTGACAAGGTAAACACAGCCTTTGCAACTTCCTGTCCCATCTCGAACGAGGGATCGAACATGTGTGCTGTGTGTCGAGACTCAACCACTCAGATCTCTCACTTTTTACTCTTAGTATTTAACTCTTTTTTCATACTTTTAATTCCTCAATTTGGTTAACTATTTTTTTCCGTTTACCTAACTTTTCCTGTTTAAGCTGTTTTATATGATTTAAATCAGTCCAAGAAAACCCACTTTAATCCTGATTCAACGCAGTGCTGTGTTACAAGGATAATGTTCATGCAGCTCACCTGGAAATATAAACTCATTACTTGCCTCAAACACCCAGAACATTTACTTGGCATATATTAAAACTACTTAATCCACGCATCTTACTATTGAAGTAATCTCACTAAGAGCCTGGTTGGTCAGACACACGGCTACGATTAGTGGTCGGAGGACTGAGCCTCCACTAAACCTTGCTCTTAATGATCCTCACAGGTTTAGCGCATCACGAAATAAAAATAATGCCACACAAGACAAGTACTTTACCATTTACCGAAGAGTTGTGGTAAACACCTCAGTCTCCTCCCTTAATGCTGCCAATTGCACAGTGATTTACCTGAAATGTAAAGAAGGTAAATTTAGAACTGATAAAATAATTTCCTATACATGAAGCATCTATATATATATATATATATATATATATATATATATATATATATATATATATATATATATATATATATATATATATATATTTAAAGGATAACAGGAAGGCATATATGCTTTCATGTTATTCTCTTTTATTTTTTAGTTCCTTGATAATATGAGAATCACGAAAGCGCTTGGAATTTTATTATCATTTCACAGTAGTAGTTTTGCATGTGTGTGTGTGTGTGTGTGTGTGTGCGAGCAATATATATATATATATATATATATATATATATATATATATATATATATATATATATATATATATATATATATATATATATTCGCAAACAGATGATATCAGCAATGCAAAACACGCCATAGGGTGATGGAAATCTTTAGCTCAAGATCTTTCACACTCTTCGTGCTTCGTCAGGAAGTATGCCATGTTGCAAAATCTGCAACCAGTAGGTTGTAGAGAAAGTTCACTCAGAGGTAAGGTAGTGTGTTGACGCTCTCCCATTCCAGCATAGAGAGAAAGCCAGGCGGTAGTCTCACACTCTTCATGTTCCCTCACATGCCGTGTTGGGTAGGGGAGGGGAACCTCCAAGATTTACAGAAAGCAAGTTACAGAATAATG